>NC_134513.1:5134521-5332021 GCF_027942865.1 Odontesthes bonariensis
CCTGACTGATCGCACTTACTCTAGCACTAGTTTTGCTCTTAGCAGTTTGGTTTTAGAAGAAAATGCACTTATGATTTCTTGTGACCTGAAGTACTTTTGCCTACCGATGTTGAACACACTTAATGTAAGTCGCTTTGGTTAAAAGCGTCTGCAAAATGACCGTAACGTAACGTAACGTATGTAGTATGTAGTATGTAGTATGCAATTTCGAACACAGCCCAGGTGCAGGTCGCTAAGTGGAAGGATGTTAGATGGATGGATAGTTTTAATGACAGAGAGATGAGTCCTCCTGCATGAAAAAGGGGATTTTATGAGGAACAACAAGGAGGTTAATCTGAATAAAGTTTTTCATTAGCCTAAGTGGCTAAGAGTCTTAGCTTACAGTGTGATTTGGACAACAAAGAACAGTTTCCACTCCTGAAGGCCTCCAAACGTAGAGGTATTCTACAGTGTGCACCACTGACTATCACAGGCAGTGAGCAACGCGGAGTTCGAAGGCTCTGCCACGAGACCCTCCGAGTTCAGCAGGGCAGAAAGAGCAGAGGCAGCCATTTGAGGTGAAGACCATAATGGAGCCGAACTAACAATGACAAGACAGCGGCAGCAGCGAGGCACGACTGAACCAAGAAATACGGCAAGTGCGGAATCTGTCATCCAACCCAAGCCCGGGAGTAAAAATAAATCATCTTCATGTGATGTGCATTCTGCTTTCCATGAGCCACAATATAAGCAAGAAGAATGATACTGGCACTGCTTCTCATTCTTTCCAACGAAGAGAGGCTCGCACTGAAAACTGAAAAACGAGGGTTGGATTCCACGGCTAGTTGGCATGCCAGTCATCCCGACATCTGCTGTATTACGGATGGATCAATAACGGATGCCTCACTCACACAAATAGACACACCGATTTAAAAAGATGTTACATCCTGTGGGACGAATGAGACAGATGCTCTACAAACCCGTGACAAAATCTATTAAACTCTTTAAAACTTCCCTCTCACAGAGTGAGAGGGTTAAACATCAGTTTAAGGCAAATTGTTGGCAGTACAATGTCAGACGGGCTTTTGTAGGAAATGCATTTCCTTCCTCTTAAGTGCTTTAGTCACCTCGCATTGGGCACATGGTTTCAGGAAATGTGGGCCTCAGTTTTCCTGACTCCTCACATTTGCCTTCATGTGCATCCAGAGTCGACCTAAACGGGAGAAAATTAGCTCCTAAAAGTGGAGGGCTTCTGAACCGTTAGAATGAACTGCCCTGTCCAGATCTGTGATACGTGTCGGTGAATGTATGGCCTGTGTACGTATGTTTGTGTGTGCACGTGGTCGCACATTCCAGCGGGACTAAGGGGTTCAGCTGTCATCGGGACTATTTTCCTGTGCGCTGCATGCCATCGGTGGATCAAGGAGGATTACTCCTGGGGTCGTGGAACTACTGGGCTCGAATAGACAGGGGGGGGGGGGGGGGGGGGGGGGAAGAAAAGAGAAGAAAAAGGGACAGAACCACCGCGGTTTGGACGGCCGCCTTTCAGGAATGAAACGCAGGCGAAAGGGGGGAGCAGATGGGAGTGCGCCTGTCAAAGCAAACCACGTAGGAAGCCGCACGGCCAAGAGCTGCACCGGTTGAAAGACAGAGAAGGGAAGAGTTAGAGAGGCATCATAATAATTAACCAATCCTCAACTGTCACAAACAAGTTTAAAAAGTAGGAGCAACTGGGGCCAAATTCAGATGCAGCAGGAGGACAGAGGAAGTCTGAGCGTGAGGGTGTCAAACTGATGGCCTGCGCTCGGTCCACACAGACAGAATCAATAAAGTGGAGTAAGAAAGTTGGAAAGGGGGGGGGTTGTCCCAGTTTCCTGATATAGGTCAACAGCACATGTGTGCACCCTCTAAAGCGGAGTGTAATTAAACATAACCAGTTAAAAAGTCGGCAGGAGCTCAGAAGTTGAAGGGAGAGGAGGGATGAGAGAGCAGGGAGGGACGAAGCAGCAGTGATTAATTCCATCTATGTTTTTCTCCTCCCACAGTTGCAGGGGAACACCATTACACAAGCAGAAAGGTAGCCTCATTCACGTACCTCTCCGACGCCTGGCGCTCCCAGAGGGGGAGAAAGTGTGCAGATTCTAATGAGCTACAAAGAGACTTTAAGGCAGAAGAATAGATGGAGACACACCGGGATGCTGCTCTGCTGTGAGGAGGAACTCCATGTAGACCAACAGCTGACAGCAATTCAACCGTTCTCTCTGCCTCTCCAGGTCACCCATATCCTCTTCTCCCTCTCCCTTTATCATCTTCTCACTTCCTCTTGCCTGGAACTTGGCAAAAAGTCCAGCAAAGGAGAAATGAGGGCCATTGCAACAGCCTACAAATATCACATATTACCCGAGCAAAAGGGCATCAGTCAGGTGGTGATGACAACTGTCGATAGCTACCAGTTTCCTGTCACCCTGACCTTGGGAATGCATTGAATGAATCAGACATCGACATATCGTGGGAACAATGTTCTGTCATCGATACAAGAGCTGTTAGCACAAGCTGCAAACTTGTGAAACTGAAAATGTTGCAGCTCCAGCCCTGGCGGCACCTGTTTTGTGTTATCTCACAGTGAGATCTAAGCATGGCTTCTGTCTCTTATTGTTGCTTGTGAGTTTCAGATGAACAACAGACTCTGATAGAAGAGTAAAAAAAAAAAAGGCTGTGGGATCATATCACAGAAGAATTCCACTCAAGGCAAACGATCTACAACCCCTGACAGCAGCCAAAGCCTGTCACAGATCACTTCCAGCCAGACGCTGTCCCACCACAAAGAACCACGACCAATTGAATGATTGTGCTTAATGGACATATGATTGAAGGTTAGGCTGGAGGTTGGGAGGTTGGGGGGTTGGGGGGTTGGGGGTGGGTGCAAATCCCAGCGATGCAGAAGGGATTTGTGTACAGGATGCTCTCCGGTTCCAAATGGGGACACAAGTTGTTTGTTTGTCTCAGATTAAAGAATAGAATATAAGATTGCTTGGCATGGTTTAGAAATTCTCAGTATTGAGTCTAAACGTGCAAAAAATTTAGATTTGGATGAGTTTGTTAAGAGATTTGCTGCACAGCACAGCAATCGTCGCATACAGCTTCTGTAAATTTTATACTGTATAGCAATCAGTTGATATACATGTTTTGTTATTGTTATTGTTAATGGGGGGAAAACATTTCTGCTGCTACAATAATCCCAAGGGAAACACTGTTTTAATGTACTAAAAAGTGGAATGCTCATGTATGTAGACCAAATATTGAATTTATTACACTTGGGTGTTGAAAAAACTGTTGTATATGGGCTCATATAAAGTACAAAGTAAGATGGGCTTCCTAAAAAAATTGCCACCCTACAATATTTGCCTGCCACCCCTCTGCCACCCCATGTATAAATCTCTACAATCGCCACTGTTGGCATCATCTCTGAAGCTGCACATAGTCCATGTTTAAATGCGTCCACCATCACAGCTCTATTCACTGCTACCCAGTCTGGGATCCGAGAGGTGGTGATGGGGAGGTTACTGGTGCATTAGGACAGCCTGTGCAAAGAGGATTATGGCTGCGGTCCAGATGAGGGTCCAGGGGGAGCTTACGGCTGACGCATCACCACTGATGATGTCTGGAAACATTCCCCCACCAATCGATGGCATGGCACAAGCCCATTCAATCACCACCACCACCACAATCACCTCTGACCTAAATACAAGCTGCAGATGTGTTGCAAAATGTCAACCCCCCTCTACCTGTAGATATCTAACCGATGGATTGATTAAAAAAATGCTGGATATGAGCTAAATCACAAAAGTGTCAGCTGATTCAGCCATGCAACCACAAGCCGAAACATTATGGCTTCAGCAGCATCCACAGCCTGAACATATAGCATAGATGTGTGCAGTCACACATGCTCCATTTGTGCATCAGTATTTTTAGCCCTCCCAGAGTCATTATGTCAGCACGGCACAGCAGACGGCCCGGGTTGGTCTGAGCGAAGTGAGAAAAAGACAGGAAGGAAGACATTGTTCAGTTCTGCTTAAACATGGGCATCCGCTCAGGCGTGCAATCCACTCACGTGTATCCTGGCCGAGAGGAATGTGCTTTGCTCCTCAATACTCGAATTAAGTTTATTTCTGAGGGCGATGGACTGCTTCTCTGCTGTAGATGTGCAGCGGCGGTGGGATTCATGTTTCCCAAACACGAGACACAACTCACTGGTCTTAAGATATCCTTCACGCCACTCTTTCATGTTAAAACTAATGAAAGAACATGAAAGCATCTTTCTTCAAAAAGCTCAAAGTGCTCCAAGACAGGAAGATGATACCAGGGCCCTGTGATGACCACCGAAGACAAAATGGTACCACTGGGAGGTCATTAGGCTGTAGATAAATAGACGGGATGAAACCTGATCCAAGAGGAGATTTCCACTATTGATCCGTTAACAGGAGAGATTACACTGTAGGAAAATACTTCTTGAATGTCTGGGATGCTATTTTAAATCAAAACGTCCTTGGGAGCGAAACAGAAAAAGCTTGCAGCATTCACCTGACTGACAAAACTATGTTTTTAGCGATACGCATGCATGAATGTGGCCAGTCTCTAACAGGCAGCCCAGCTTTTGTACCATTTCCAGGCTAGCATCTGTATATTTTAACAGAGGAACACTTTCAACATAAATTGCTCGTTGGCAAAAATAGCCAGGGGCCTCATAAAGGTAGAAAAGCATCCACTGGCAGTGAAGCTGCTATAGGGCCACAGTTTGTGCACATTTCCAGTATAGACAAACAATAACTCCTGCCTCCTGTCAACTCCTCTGATGTGCAGAACCAGCTGTCTGAGGTGTCCATCCGCCCTCATCACCCAGCCCAAGTGTTCTTACTCCACGCACAAAGGCTTCCACAGTGGGGGTTTTCCTTTGCATTTCCCCTCTTGCACTCGCACAAAGGGGATCCATTTCAGCTGCTTTTAGCAGCACCACTTTCCACTTATAGTTCTTCACACTCCCTCCCCTGAGGCTTTAACTGGAGGGAGGGAAATAAAGGCGCCAGGTGGATGTTTGGAGAAAGGTTAGGCTTGTGGCAAACAGGGGGCACTTCAAGTTAATCCCACCACAGCTGGAAGGGGGAGCTTTTTTTGGGAAGCTTGTCTGGAGGTAAGGAAACTGATACCAGTGCCCGGGGCGTGCCCGATTCCTGGTTCAACTCCAGCGAGTCGTGGGTCAGCGCGCTAATCATGGTAAACATAAAACATATAAGCAAAAATAAGCCTCTCTTCTTTTCTGAGAAAATCAACACAACCGTGTCTGTGGCTGAGCTTATTCACTAATCCCCGAATCAAACAAAGGCATAATGACTGAAAGAAGGAGGAAACAAGATCCTGCATAACCTGTTAATTAGTGAGCTTTAGATGTTCTGCACCATTGGACCGAGCCAGGTAAGTGAACTGCCCTTGTTTCTAGCAATTACATCAATCTTCTCATTTGATTCACAATAAAAGATTAATTAAGTGCATTCCCCAAAATGTCGCTCTATTCCTAACTCCTACAGGTGTTTAAACATCCACCTCCTACTAATTTATGTGCTTTAAGGTTACGTCTACTTGTCTTATTTTCTCCAAAAGAGTCAGATGTGAGTATTCCATAAAAGGTCCAGCTGTTACTTTAACATGAAATCACACTGAATACCAACTGCAACTCTCTGCCGCTCCTTCTTAACCACTTCCTCCCTGAAAATCACTTAACTCTGCTCAAGTCTGCTTGTGTTTATTATAAGAATGCAACGAAATGCATATTTCACAGGTTGCCCACAATCAGATTTAAAATGCGGCCCAGTATCGCGCTTAATTTGGGTTGCAACTAAGAGAGCCCCAAGGCTCCTCGGTTTGGCTTCACAGTTGTGAACGATTGCTGAATTTGAGGATGTTTTTCTTTGTGGAAGAGACTTAAGGGGTTAAATACCAGGAGAAGAAAACCCTAGCCTTCTGAATCAACAGAAGAAATCCTCTGTGCAACTTCCAAAAAAAGAACACAAACAAAGCAAATCAGCCCTACAATGCGCCACAGTGCCAACCTTTGGAGTTGCTGGGAGAATGCTGAAAAGGCCCCATTCAGTCAACTATGAGAGGGAAGAAGGAGGAAGATTGTTGGTCTTCTCCCATCAGACAAAACCAAACTTCAAATGATCCCGTGGCTCAGATGTTATGCGTTCGTATCCATTTTTATTAATTCAAGGAAAACACTTTCCTGCTTTCCTCTTAAGAGAGTAAACATTTCAACCAGCAACGCTGCCTGGAGAGGGTTGAAAAAAGGAGATGGAAGACGCGAAATGGGTCGCAGTTGGAGGTTTAGTCAACCTGATTAATTAAACTGAGAACACCCACACAACTAATTTAGAAATTCATAAGAATCCCTCAACTGGGGAGAGCCAGACAGTTTCCAAGTAATCAGAACTTGGAGCTCTGTCACCGATATTGGAAAGAATCTCATTACGAAGTTGAAACTTCATGGTCCTCTTGGCTTGTAAGTCTAAACGAAGAAGAAAAAAAAAGCATCCCAAGCTAATTCAAAACGATATTCATCCCATCTCCTCTCCAGAAAAAAGTTGCTTCAATCAGCTGCATTTAGAGAAAGGAAAATCAATTGCAATCAGCCTGAACCCACGAGTCTCCTAAACTGGCTGAGGAAAGCAGTCATCACCAGAGGCGAGCAATGAAACACCCTTCAAAAAGTTAACCTGACATCAAACTGGCTTTTCTGTCTGCGTGCACAGCGAGGAAGTAAGGGGAGCTGACGGAGGAGTGGGGTGGAGGACAGGCAGCGAGCCAGCATATCACACGCAGAGGAGACTGAGAACCATCGTTTCAACGGCAAAGTGAGAGCCGGAAACACGTCGCTCGCATGCACAAACCTCAAAGGGGATAAAGAGCAAAGGTAGAGGCCAAACAGACACCGGCTCAACCGCAGCGGAGGTGCACACACACACACACACACACACAGCGAGCAGGTAATAAGACAGCTCACAGCAGCCAAGGTCAGAGGGAAATCAGCCAAGCAGCAGCTGATCCTCCCACTGTGATCTTTACAGAGACACAGCGAGAGTGACGGAGATGTGAAAAACAGGCCAAGAGAAGGGTCTGAACCCATCAATTCCACCACTAATATGACATACCTGCAGTGTGGATGTGCACAGAACAGTATTTACAGATTTTGATGGTCAATGCTGAGACTAAAGCATGCTTTGATGTAATTAACTGTACACTCATCATAAGAGGGGACAAAACAGAGGAGATAACTCATTCCTCTGTTGTATAAGCAACAGTGTCATATGCCTCAATGATAAAACAGATACCAAGGACACACACTTAACTGGACCTGAACCAAACCCAGGGAAACATGAGCGCACCATCTGTCCACCTGCTCACACATTCCAGTAAAATAGAGAGGAGAAGGATTTCTCAGTCTTTGCCTCGACTTTTAACAGTTTAATGTAAGTCTCACGTGCCCCAAGATCCATGATTCCAAGGTTCAACCCAAAATATCTAAGCTCTATTATATCATTAAGTTCTAAAATTAACTGACTGATCCAGCATGACTGGTCCCAGATTACAGACTGATTGTTGGAACATGCTTGAAAATTTTGCTGAAGCGCTGATTATCCAGTGAAACCTTCATCGCAAGATGGAAAACTTCCTCCTCTCAGCCAGCCACTGAAAAGCTCGCATGGTTGGGTGGATCCACTTAAACTAAACAGCTTAGGTCCACTTTCTAATCTTGTTTCGATTGAATGAACCCATTCCAGGGTGGTAGGTTTGACATTGTGAATATGTTGCCCTGCGAATAAATCCCACAAATATCTTGTAGGATGGAGGAATTTGGAGAATGAACAAATCAATCCGTGGATGCTTTGGTTTGGCAGCTACAGCTGTTTCAGTGTCTGCAGATTTTAATCAAAACGACCATAATTCCTCTGCTTTGCTTCTCCTTTCTGCTGCCCAACAAATTGATGTTCTTATTAGGGCCGGGCAAGTTAACTCGTTATTATCATGTTAACACATTAATTATTTAACACCAATAAATATTTTATCGCGCATTAACGCATGTTTTATTTTTCTATATATATAAAAAATCAATTTTAGCGCTTTTGTGCCTTTAATGGATAGGAAAGTTCAGAGAGACAGGAAGCAGGGGCAGAGAGAGGGGGAGCAACACGCAGCACAGGGCCGTCCGATGTGGGACTAGAACCGGGGCCAGCTGCAGCGAGGACTATAGCCTCTTGTACTTGGGGCGCCTGCTCAACCCACTACGCCACAGACCAACCCTGTTTTATTATTTATTTTATTATTGTAAAAGTCTGTTGCTCACAGGCTTTTATTTTGTAAAAGTCTGCTGCTGTCTGCTGTGGAACAGGAAAAGAAAGTAATCGGCGGATCCACCAAACATGGAGAAGGGTACGGAACTTTTACTCGGCCATTTTCATTTGAAAGTTCTTCCAGACGGCGGAGTCGACAGAACCAAAGTCATCTGTAAACACTGCCAAGTTGAATTGTCTTCTCAGCGTAGTAGTTCCAGTCTAAAATATCACTTAAAGGCAAAACACACAACTGATAGCAGCAAGTCGTTCAAGGAAACAGACAGTGGAGCGAGGCTTCTACATAAAAACTACAGAAAGATGCTGATGTTAAAAGTGTGTTTGCACAACAAATGTTATGGCACTTTCATTCATATGGCAGCACATTTAAAATTAAAATAAATACTAAAAGCTATACACTACTTTTGGATTCATTTTTGGATTTTGCGTATAAATGCGATTAATCGTGATTAATCAGGGAAATCATGTGATTAATTAGATTAAAAATTTTAATCTTTGCTCAGACCTAGTTCTTATCTCAATTAACCATCAAAATGAATGTGTTGTTATTACAACTGTGGATAGCAAGACAGACTGTATTTTACATTGGAGAGAATAAAGACATGTTATCCATCCATCCCCATTTGAAAAGAAAAAGCCACCCACCAGACTCTTTAGATACCTATTAAGAAATCCACGGCTGACTAGTTTCAGTTGCTAAGCGAGACGATCACTGTTCTGCGAGGAGCTTAAGCAAACAGCCCAACGATGTTTGTGGCTGCTGCTGTGCTTAAAGCTCTGTACTATCGCTCTCACTGAATGACTTAACGATCTGGATCAAACAAAGCCAAATGCAGTTGATTTGGAGCCGAGTATGTGGCACAACGAAGCTCGGATGTCTACAGCAGGAGAGGCTCTACTCCAAAGCCAGAGGGGTGTTTGTGGTGCTCAGTCATCTTCAGATGTGCAGTCCATAGAGGCTGCTGCGAGCACACAGGCATGCACACAGGCATGCACACAGATTCACATCATCAGAGGCATGTGGGGATACTGGGGACAGGTGAGTATGGATTGGGAGCAGTGAGAGGGGGAGAAAATGATGCATGTGGAAGAGAAACAATGGTGGAACAGACAGAAAGAAGTGGGCTGCTGAGAGACAGAAACTAAACGAGTGAGTTCGAGGCAGATAATAAGATAAGGGTCATCACCGAGTGACTCGCTGTCTGTGGAATCGTCTCGCTCGACAAGAATGGAGGAAACGGACAAAAAGAGGGCGAACAACAGGAAGACAAAAGCATTTTGGTTTAATTAAGGCACAAAGCAGCAGAAATGGAGAGTCAGATGAAGGCAGTAAAGTTTGGGCACCGCCGCTCGATGAACGCCCAGCCAAGGTCGAGCGGTGGCGTCACCGGCTTTCAGTCTGGGAGCCTTTCGCCTCCCTTCCTCTGTCTCTGTCTCTCTTATCCTGACGTTTGCTCGGCTGATAACTCCTAACGGTGTCCTAAGTGACCCGAGCTGGACGGTGAAGCTTTTAAGAGGAGCTGAACAAACTCAGCGTGTGAGGCTTGAACACTTTGACATGTTAATAAATGTCTCATTGAGCCACAATACACACAACGGGTATACAAATAGAAAATCACATTGTGGTGCACAGTAAGTGCTTTTAATTTTAAATAATGGTCTGTTGCTTGGTCTACCTATTTTTATTCCATGATGTGTGATCACAAGGAGGTTTCATGCCTGTTATTTTTGTCTCACATCAACTTAAAGATTTGAAAAGCCTGTAAAAAGGGCCTAAAAATGTGAAACTGTTCCATCGAAAACAAAATACGGTGCCTTTGAATGGCAGGAGCATCTGCAAACCCCTTCATTTTTGTGTCCACACTGCAGCAAGTTGATAAAGCTACTTTTTTACGGGTCTTTCCCAGCATGGGGATAAAGTCTGTGAGGCTGCTGGATGATAACTGAATATAACTGACTGGTCCAGGCCACATCAGTGCACAGTAACTGGTTTAATGTACAAATGCAACATCAGAAGCTACCATTATTACATTGTTAAGGGGGGGAACAAGGATGAAAACTTGGTAAAAAGTTGGTCAAACTACACAAAACTCAGAGAAATGCAGAGAAAATAAAGCCCAGGGTTATGATGACAGCGTGATTTTCACTTTGCTGTCAATAAAAAGCACAGGACTGAGCTTTGTTAGGTATCAAAAACACCCAACAACTTATTAGGCTTTGTTTGTAATGATTTTATTTGTAATGAACATAATAAATGATATTCCAGATCAAAACAAAGAGCTGGACCAAATCTTTTCTGTTCTTCATTTTGACTGTGAAAAGTCACTCCAGAAGCCCCAGAGTAATTTAAGAGACAGACCACCCCAACGATTAGCTCTTCACATTATTAAATCATGCTTCCTTAAGCAAGTTGTGACACATTATTATCCATTAATAATACATTCATGGAATAAGATTTAAACTCAACAGACCATCATATCTGCTCTTTATTGCCACATTAATAATTAAGTGAGCACATTGCTTTTAGAAACTTGAGGGTGGGCAGAGGTAGCGATCACTAAAGGGAGGTTTATGGGTGTAGGAAAGCTTTGGGGTCACTCTGACGCTGTGGGTCACACAAATCAATGATCACTTCCTTTATGGTCAATACTTGCAAGCTCGTATCGCAGCCGCAGGCCACAGATTACTGATGCCAGTGCTGGCAATCAGTTTCCTGCCATGAAAGAGCATACAGACAAGTGTCTCTTGATGCATAAACATCTCTTCTCACCTGCCAGTCACAGTTATTGTCAGCAGCGGACGCCCTTCGTTTATGAAAATGGCATGTCAGTCATTTTTCCCCCCGTCAGCCCACACAGACGAAAACCAAACACACACACACACACACACACATGCAGCAAACCCATCAGTTAAGCTGCTGAATTCCTAATAAGATATATTCCATTAACCTCTCGCACACAGGAATCGTGGACTGATATCAAGCAGGGGAAACTGCAGAAATGCTCCCGATCAGGCCTGCTTCTCAGCTCAGAGTATTTCAGAACAGTGATGCTAACCAAAGGAAAACAGCTCTAATACATTTAATAGTCATTTTACTTTCATAAAGCTTGATTATATTTGCAAGTATTTGCATTTTAAATAACTTCAAGGTGTCTGTCATTACAGCCCATTAGCACAGCATCTGTTCATAAATAAAAATGTGAATACGTTTCTTAAAAATTCATCGTTAGGTTGGTTTTATTTTCCGACATTTTAAAAGACCCAGCGGTGAACTGGTCAGTAGCTAAACTAATCCAGGGCCTGCACCTGCACGGGATATTATTGTCAGCAGGCAGACCAATAATTCATGTCAGGCCATATTGAAATAAAAGCCATTAAAGTTACCATATGCACTGTGGTTAACTGGTAACCACTCAACCATCCATCTCTGAGAAGAAGCTCCATGCCCCTCACAGTGAGCGTGCACCGCTGCCAGATGTGGAGGGGCAGTTACGGCGTATTGGTTTGTCTGTGTCACCCCAGCCAGTGTGATTCACTGGAACATCCCACAGTGAGTTAGTTGCACAAAGAATTAAAGGACGTCCATCCACTTCCTGTGTTGGGTGTTGCTGAATAGGAGCAGACAGACAATGATTTTCAAGCTTTATTTCTTCTAAATGAGGGCTTCGTAATAAATGGAGCACGATTTCATTGAATAATAAACTAACCAGCAAGGCCATTTCTTCACATCGGAATCCATGTTTGTACCACGGTGGCTATTGTTGTCACGGTGAATCAGCGATGAGTAAACGCACACTGATCCCGTCATATGTCACATGTCCATGTAGATTTATTTAACCCTTCCAGCTCGCATGTAGCAGAGGGTCGCATGGCTATCTTTCTGTTCTTCTATATCGTGTTGCTTCATGCACGAGTGAGCCTCTGACAGTCTCCTTCTGTACTGAGTGATGGTCTTCGACGACTCAACGTGTAGATTTGTGTGCAGCTCGACAGAAAAAAAGGGCTCCATCTTCTCTGATGGAGACGAAGCAATTACAAGCTGGTAGGCTTCGCCTGGCCACGCCCCCTCCCCCCACCACCGCTCGTGCATCGCCCTGGGGCTTGCTGCATTAAGAAATCATGGCTATAATGGTGGAATGGGCCTCAGGGCCCCTTCCAAAACAACCTGCTAATCCCCCGTGGAGTAGGGGATAAGGGTGGGGGGGGGGTGTTGAATTTAAGGGTAACAGGGCAAGGCGGCCGCCCCGACAATGAGTCCACCCCTGACACGCGCCAGCACCCTCACCAACCCCCCCCCAGCATCCCATCAACCACAGCGACATCCTCCCAAGGGGACCGACCATGTCAGCCATGGGAGAACAGGAAAGCCCCAGGCCCAATGTTTGCCCTCCATCTCGTTCAAGGCCCCCGAACAGAAGCATCGAGTCAGACCGCTGTGCCACTCTGCCTCTATCTGATGCTGCTCGCCTCTTTTTCCACAGCAGAAAGAGGGAGGGCTGCACTGCAAATCAAGCCTTTTCAATCAAACACTGGCAAAGAAGTCAACTTGCACCCAAACAGATCCGAAGCAGCTCGTTAAAATAGTTTAATTACTTGTCTAAATCGTGAGGAGCAATGACACGCTTGATTGGTTGTATCAACGGGCCGTAATGAGGAGAAAGGCTTCGGCCTGTCTAACATCTACCCTCCATAAACACGACACAACTCAGCCTCAAGTGTTTTCTGCAGCCAGTCAACGAGTCAAAGCACGTTTGTCTTCTGTGGCGTTTGGGACAGATTATCCACAGAGCACTGAACAGACATCTTTGGGTATGTCCATCATTGTAGTCAGTATTTTAATCCATCATCGAGAGCTCATGTCTCTTCCTTTCTTTTTCAACGCCGACCATCTCCTTCTTGGTTCAGTCAGCTTTTTGGTCTGAATCCCAGCTACGTTTGTTTCTAAGTCAGATGATAACGTCATCTCATTAATCTTCCAACCTTCTTGTTTGAGCTTAAGAACCAGTAATCATTCCACTGGTGGGCTAATGGGCGTCGTAATACCAACTCGCCGAGAGTCCATTCATATTTCATGAGTGGCACTGGCTCCCGTCGTCCCTGGGCCCCTGTTCTGCTCTTAAGGCGAATCTACATCAAACACCGCAACCTTCCAATTAGAGAGAAAGATGTTCTCATCTCATCCCGATTTTAGCCTGACATCAAATGCTTCTGCAAGGATTCAGGGAGTCCCAAACCCTCTTAATGACCCGTCCTCCCTGTCAAAAGGGGATAAATAGTTCGCTGAAAGCACCTGGAGGAGATTCCATTTAAAATGACTGACGCAGAGACTTGTTTGCTCCAGTATTTAGAGATCACACCGATTCTACAGCAAGGATAGTCTTAAAAGGGACTATGGTGGAGAGAGAAAACAGATGTTGACTCAACCTGGGTGCAAATTACGGTATTAGCTCAGGTTGCAGAGAGATTCCGGGTTGGGAACGAGGCTATGATGTCACAAGGATGTTTTTCTGTGCCAATCAATCGAAGGATTTGAAAACCAGCTCATCTGATGACGCTGAAGTCTTCAAAATCATTGGCTGCTGTACAAACACCTTTCTAATATCAGAATGAAGCTAGGTTTCCCCAAAGAATTAGCCAAAAACTGGCTGTCCTACATCCATATTTAGTCCGTGCCATAGCTGACCAAGTGTAAAAGAAGGCTAACCTTCGATTTATTTTCTCTCCAACCATCCCCAAGCTGTTCACCCTGCCTTCAAATGTGACACAAACAGAAATATTTTGTCTTTTGATGTGGTGAGGCAACATCATACAAACTTCCGGACCCTTAGGATACTCCTCGAAAGTCTGTACTGATTCGTTTGATCCAAAAAGAATGAATGAAATCCTCCAGGCCAATCGCCCTGCTGAAGCTCAAGTCTTCAGCTCCCCATCCGATCTTTTTCTCCCCCTATTTGTGCATATGCGTGCACATATGCGTGGACAATGTGAGCAGAATGTCAAAACAGGAACACAGCCTCCTTCCTCAAAAAGACACGGAACCAAGGAAGAAGTGTGCCGCTGCCAACACATGTCTTAAAGAATAAATCACAGCCAATTAAAAGGGTCTTATTGTTGTTATTGTGGAGGGGGGAAAAAAGGATAAAGAACCTAAATCCCATTAACTGGGCTCCCTGTAGCAATGTGGGAACAATGGCGAGTATTTAGCTTTCAAAATAAATGTGCTTCTCTTATCCAACCAAGTGAACTTTGACAGCGGGGTATGGGTTTAAGAAGCTAAGTGAAATAAAGCTATTTGCTCCTATTAAAACATGGACACGACAGGCTCTAAAGGACTGGATTACACTGTAATGCAATGTGACTTTGGTCAGAAGATGAGCACTTATATGGACGAGGAAGGGAAACAGACACAAGGGGAAAATTTTGTAAAGCAGTCAAATGACCAGACCACAGAGCAGGGAGTGTGTGGTTCGTTGAACTGGTTTCACAGCACTGTGGCGAGGTTTGCCAGGTGAATTTTTGGGCATTTGGCAGCATTTATAGCTTTTAAAATGCAACTACAGAGTTTACATAGAAGGGAGGGGGGGATCACGAGGTCATAAAATGGAACTATGAGGGGTTTATAAGTTTTTAAAGGCACTTCCTAACACCTAAAAATCACGATTGGTTTTCATCGAGACTGCGTGTAGGGGCCACAGCATCACACATGGAGCATACGGTATCTCAGGGGAATGATATTATGAGATACTTAAGCCTCCTCTCTGCGGCTCCATCTCAATGAGCCCCATTTTATAAGACGGGCAGAGAGGAAATTCCAGCCACGCCAACAGGACATGAGTCCGTGTGGCTTTTCTCGCAACATTTGGCTCTGGTTGCGTTGTTTGTCTCACTTGAGCGTTTGATCCTGAACCCCCGACTGTCTGGAACAATGCGCTGTAGGATGCAGATATTTCCAGGACCTCTGCAGGTCCAGGGCGATCTCACACTCAGATACAACAGGGTGAATAGAGATTACTTTGTTTTAAATAGTCTTCTTTTTTCCGTAGATATGCGTCTATTTCGAAGAAACGGCTGCTGTTTGGCAAGAAACAAATAACAAAATAACAACAATACGAGGCTGAGATGCAGCGACGGACTGTGCCGAGCTGCTTTCCCCCCGTTCACACAAGCAGAAAACACAGCTCTCTGGGTTGTAACGTGGCAATGCAAAGGGATGAAAGGGCAAACACACACACACGCACAAATAAAAGAGAATTGAAAAAATAATAAAAAATGTAGCTGTGGCAACTGGGAAACTGGAGGAGGTCAGAGCGCCGATCCCCGAGCTGTGCAATGTGGCACTCAGCTGAGATCCAAGCTCCCATCACGGGCTGTTTGGAGGAGCGTTGATGCTGCCTCTCCAATAAAAACAATCAATCACACACCTCCACCCGCACAATAACGCACAATAACGCACATGCCCCGCAGCTGGAAGCGGAGCGCAGCAGTTTCCCAAACAACAAAAAGGCAATAAACTTACCGACGCCGTATTTTTCTTTTTCTGTAGGTATCCACATGGTCGCGATCGGCGCATTTAAGTGATCAGCAGCGAAATGCAGGATTTGGGGTCTGGGTAACGCATTCTATTGGTGTGCTTTCCTCCGGTCCGTAGTAGGAGTCATTGTTTAGGTTAAAGAAGGAGAAAGCGTCGCTGCTGCTGCTGCTGGTAGTGGTACGGAGACGTGCTGCCTCTACGATCTGTGGGAAATACGAAAACAAAGAGGGTAGGCTTTGGAGAGCCCAGATTCAAATGCGTAAAACCGCTCACTCTGTGACGGGAGAGACCAGAATGAAAGCTGAGCGATGTTTTATTTGATTAAGCCTATTTTCACCGTTTAGTTTTCAGTCCAAAATCCGTCAAAAACATTGAATAACAACTTGGTTAAATTGGCGGAAACCTGTTTCCATCCCTTGGAAAACCCCCGAGTTGTGTAAAATGCCAAAATAGACGAGTTATACGTTACAAATGATGAGATATCATGTAGTTATTGGGTATGAAGTCATAAGACAGTGTCACAGATCGATAGGCTGCGCAGTGATGTATGACAAAAGCAACAACGTTTATAACAGCTTCACACGTACGTAATGTCTATTCATAGCACCTTGTAGGTGTAAAGACATATCACAGTTCCCAAATGTAGGCTACAGTAAAAAGTCATACATTCATACATTAGTGCCTGCTTCTCTTGCTTTGTAAAGATATTTACAAATATCACTGACATACAAATAGCTCCAGCAGTATCAGTCTTTTTCTGAGAGATCATTCATTTCAGGAAACCGCAATCTTTTTGCATTTAACATGCAACGCTGAGTTGCATAAACTAATGGCAAACTAACGGACAGCTATGTATAAGTTCATGTTTTATTGATGGAGAACTATAATTAGTCATTCGCCCTTTAAAGGGATCCTTATACACCCAAAATGCCCTTTCTCAGACTGAGGATTCAGCAACATGTCCAGTTTTATCATGTAATATCACGGTTAATTGAACATGCAAGAAGCAGAGGTGCATCAACATTAGGAATCCCTGAGTGGTACTTGAATGCAGCGCCATCACACAACACATTTATAAACTGGAGCAATGCATTATGGGACTTGTAGTCGCACGCAACGAAGGTCCCTTTATCCCGTGCCTCTTGGCACATTTGGGGTGTTTATTGCTCGTTTTGGGGTCTTTTTGGTTAACTCCAGGTTAAAATATTGAAATTTTATAACATTTGTGATATTTTCTAGAGCCACAAACCAAAGACTAAATAAAAAAAGACATCCAATTACTGATTTGCATTAAGCTACAGCCAGGGAGGCATGTTCCGGGCCTATTTTGTCAGGGTACTGCTGTAGAACATGACCTTGGAACAGTGGAGAGTCTTTTTGGCCAGAAGCCTTCTTGTGGGACAGCTAGTGTATGAAAAATACATGAGGCTCTGGGAGGAGGCAGCGGAAAACACAGCGAAAATGAAAGATTTCAACACGCAGGGAGAGTTTGTGCATGCCTGAATCTGTTTTTCAGTGAGCGCACATGCAGCAAACATCTCACTTTTCATATAAGCTGTCTGCTCTTCATATATTCATGCTACAAATCATTTTTTCCCTCTGTACTCACGCTCACCACCACCTGCCTCGCTGGTGCAGCCGCGTTGTATTCGAGTACAAAGGACTTTTGCTCACTTCTCATTCTGCAAACGGCACATTAGAAGGCTTTGAAGTGTCAAAGGTGACTCTTTTCTCTCTGTCTCATCACCAGCTTGCATGTCCACTTACCCATCCAGCTTTGTAGTTTATATGGTGAATTATGAATGGATGTGCCATGAAAAAGCAAGCAACCCGAGGGATGCTGCTGGATTTGCAGGTTAAAGTGTGTAACACGCACTCAGGGCACCACCGTCCATACATCACCATCTAGTTTTTTCTTCTTTTTCTTCATATTAGCTCAACAGTAGGTTGCACTGCTTCATCCTCATCCTGTGATATACTCGGAGCGGTATGGGGTTGCAGGTATAGTTGAGGTGTGGAGGACTGATGGAATGCTCCACTCCACATATGAATAAATCATGAACCAGAGAGTAAAGTAAGACAGAAACCCCACGGATGCACCCCAGAGAGGACAGGCGATTGGAGCCAGTCTGCACTTTTGTTCTACATAGAGAAAGCAGGACTTTCTCCCACATCAGCGGGTCAGCTTGAGCTTCCTTCACACTTAATGTTATGATAAAGGGGAGGAGATGGGAATGTGCCTAAGAAAGCCTAAAAACATTAGAGATGAGACAAGATGATGATCTGATGGCAGAGGTAAATCCAGATATAAATGACGATTCTTACTTCCACTATGAGGCTGTTTTCCATTTACATCATACAGCAACCATTGGTCCATTTGAAATACATATTAGGATTTAATGTAACTGAAACAGCTCATTGGGTTAATCATGTTTATTTTTAATAAGGAAACACTCAGTGGGGTTCCATGGCACTGAAAGGATCAGATAATAGCTAAATTACAATAAGAACGAGTTGAGCAAGGGTAATTATCCTTGGATATATGGCGGTGAATGAATGGGATCAGAGGCACAAAGAGTGTCATACCCCGGTATGATAGGTGGCGCTGTACCCATTCCAGCTGTTGCTAATAGAGCCACTTCCTGTTGACCCCTTCACCACCAACAACAACAACAAACTCAGGCATTCGAGAAAATGGCGAATGAAGAGCAAGATGAAGGTACGTCCCTCTACATTTCGTTTGCGATGACCCGCATTCTCCTTCGCGTTGTTTGTTTCTTTCCGACGGCGACAACAACAGGAATATCGTCTCCTTTGACATCCGGTTCCCGATCCCGGGAAAAAATCTCAAGCATGCGCAGAACGCAAAGTCTAATTCACCACGTGCTTCATCCGTCTACATGCACGTTTGTTTTGACTTTCAACCGAGTTATCTCGGGGTCTTAATCCGATCGCGACTAACTTGATTCGATCCAATTTATAGTCAGATTAAGGTGTCTACATGCACTAAATAACTCAGTCTTATTGTAATTTAGCCAATTATCTGATCCTTTCAGTGCCATGTAACCCCACTGACTGAGTTAATCTTGCCTATATGTAAATATAGTCCCTTTGGTGTCTAATGTTAACGTGTAGGGTGCCAGGTAGTTTCCTGCAAGCTTATCAGTTCCGATTTTAGTGAAAATTGGTTGTGAAATGTTGCCTCTATATAATTGTATCATGTACAATCCTACAGCTGCACTCCAAAAAACATTGTTTTAAAAAGTTTAAGTTCACCAGCGGCCTATTATTCGCTGGATTTTATTGAAATTTTGCTCCCAACACCCACAAAAACCCCGAGGTCGACAGTTGATTTTCATAAATGGAACAGATTGTATTCTGTGTGATACAGTCGCCCGGTTTCACTAGAAATGGGTACGTTTGTCCAGTTGTCCAAAATGCAGACGGTAAATTGTGTTTTTTAAACCATAACCTTAATAATAATAATCGTATAAAGTGGCATCACATGTGTAACATCACAGCCAGTAACTATAACTAACTGAATAAAGGAGAAATATGACACTTAACCATGTGACTTTCGGATAAGATTCACCTTCAGCATTCATACATTGATGACATTTGATGATTCCAACCAAGTTCAGTGAAAAACTTTGATCTGTGAGGCTTAGAGCTGAATGATGACATTGAGCATTAAGCCCCAGAAAAAAGAAAAAAAAGTGAAGCTTTGGGATTTTTGCAAAGTCGGAAGAACTTGATCAAAGTTTTCTCATGAATCCAGCACATGAACTGAGGGGGTTGGGTGAGGTGGCGCACAGTAACCCAGCTGTAAGTCCACATGCTGGCAAAGAGTGACGAAGTAACACATACAGGGCTGAGCATTGGGAAAAGAAAGAGTGAGAGGGATCAGAGGTGGCATATCTGCTTACTGACCACACTGTGAGAGGATTATCCTGTCGGACCAAGGGCATGTTGAGTCACCCAGCTTTCTGTTCAGGTGCTATATGTCTTTTCTCCTTTCCTTCATCCTCTTTCGCTTTGTTCCCTCCCAGCGACCTTTAATTTCCTCATCTTCGCCCTGAACTTCATGAGGGAAACCCGTATGTTTCTTGCAGGGCATTGCAGGATAACAGAGTCGGCCGTTGTCACAGAAAGTTCTACCAGTCCAGATGGGCCGTTAAGATGGCTGAGCATTTCCTCCACTCGTCACCAAGTATATTTGTGTCATTTCTAGTCAAATTATCTCATTACACTTAATATAAGACACAACTGCCTAACAAGTTCTATTTCAGCCAGATATAGGGACTTGTTTGAAGACAATACATCTGGAATATCCTGTTAAGTGAAAAAGTCTTGAAAACAAATTGTTTTGAGTAACATATCATATGAAACAAGCTTTTTTTTTTTTTTTACATTTAAAGAGGTTTTTAAGCTAATTTCAAGATCACTTTTAACTCAAAAGTCCTAAATATCACATCTTATTTCAAGAAATCTTAACAAGCCGATTTTCACTAGTTCCATTGGCAGATTTTTTTTGCTTATTTCAAGCAAAAACGTCTTTTATTTGTTGCTTTTTTACTTGTTTTTGAAGGGGCATTTTTTCCAGTGTGTAACATCTGTGAAACTTAAAGCATCGTAGTTAGAGGAGGAGACAGAATAGAAATATGTGCTGCTTTAGACTTCATAGCTTTTGGAAGTTGCAGCACATGAAGGAGAGTAAAGAGAAAAAGATGCCTCTTATTTCTTGCTTGTCAACCAAACACGACATGCTGGCTTGTAGCATCCAAAAGTGGAACAGCGTACAGTAAGGCAGATTTACTTTGCCGGGCGAATGGTGCGAAAATGACACCGGCTTATCTCGAGGGACCACTGCCTATCAGCTCCTCTCAGCACTTCTCAGCTTTGATTTAATTCACACCAGGAAGTGAGGGTCAGATGAGAGAGGGGGGGTGAACATATGCCTCCCTCAGCTCACACACAGCAGGCCATATCCTCACCTCCAGTAGAAACAGGCCTCTAAATATAGCCATGAAAATAGGCTGCGCCTTACGTGGAAAAACAAGCCTCGCTGTACATTCGAGCATGTGAAGACTGGATTTTACAACCGAATACCTCCGATGAAGAATCTTCATGTAGAAGAGGTGACCTTAATTGCTTCCCATTTACACTCTTTAAATCTTGTACTGTTATAATACGCTCATAAAAGCCCAAGAATTACATAAACATGTGAATTATGCACACACACATCGCACCAATAAGCTATTATTAGATGCATTTCACACATAAATGTGGAAAAATATTCTAAATCTTCTGAAACAGCCAATGAAGATATTTTATTTCCATAGAAATGGAAATAAATCTGCGTCTTATTTCTTACCTGGGCCTCTTCAAATCTAGGCTAAAAACCTACTTATTTAGGATTGTTTTAATACCCAGTAGTATGATGACACTTTTATCTTGTTTTATCTTCTTCAATTTTGTTGTATTTTATTGCTTTCACTGTTCTTTTATTGTTTTTATTTGTTTTTTACTTATTCTTCTCTTTATTTATTACCTGCTGTAAAGCACTTTGGTACATCGTAAGGATTGTCTGTAAAGGGCTGTATAAATAAAATACATTTACATTTGAATAGAAGCATTAAAAACAGTCAAATGAAAAAAAGAACCTTGAGGTTTATACAGAGGATAAGAAAGCAAGACTGACAATGTGCCTCCTTTCAGATACTTTTATTACCTGCATGCATACCAAGAGACTTTAGACGAGTCAGCGGTGGATCCGACTGAGTTTTCACAGCTGAACTTACTGCTACTGATCAGTGTGCTGGTGATAAAATGTGACCATCAAACCCTCTTGTTTGAGCATGGCTACCTGTGGCTCCAAACAGACTGAGACGCCATCCGCCGAATACAAAACTCAAAGCCTGAAAACGGCAGTTGACAAGCCGATGGGTGACATCCTGGTGTCTCAGTCCTACTCATATACAGTCTATGCATGAAACTCGTGCCTTCACTTTGCTGACCTCCTGCTGGCCATCAGATAGGATGCAGATTCAATGCTTTGTTTTTTTAAATTGTGGGCTGCATGTGCATTTTTAATGGTATTTATGTCATGTTTCATGGAAAAGGATGGCTTGCCCTCTCCAGGTAGGGGGAGAGAACCGACCCAGGTGGAGGAGTTTTTGGATAGATTATGTCCTGGGGGGGACAGGGGTATCTGGGCTTCTCTACTCTCCATATTACCACCACGACCCCATGTGCGGTTAAAGGGATAGTTCGCCTCTTTTGACATGAAGCTGGATGACATCCCATATTAGCAATATCATTTATGAACATCTTCTTACCCCCTGCTGCGTCCTGTGAGCCGAGTTCCAGCCTCGTTTTGGTGTTGATGAAGGTAGTCCGGCTAGTTGGCTGGGGTTTAAAAAATAAAGTGTCTTGCTTCTCAAAACAATATGAGTTCAAAAGAGTGATACATTTGCATCACAAAATCGTTGTGCAGGAAAAAGTCAGACCTCACAATCGCTTGGTGCTATTTTCTCTCCCTTCGTATCACTACAGGCTTTGTAGACCGAGCAGTAAACACCGTAACAGGCGCGGCTGTCGGCAGGCGACAGCACGCAGTGATATGAAGGGAGAGAAAATAGCACCAAGCGATTGTGAGGTCTGACTTTTTCTGGATGAACAATTTTGTGATGCAAATATATTACTCTTTTGAACACATATTATTTTGAGAAGCAAAACGCTTTATTTTTTAAACCCCAGCCAACTAGCCGGACTACCTTCATCAACACCAAAACGAGGCTGGAACTCTGCTCACAGGACGCAGCAGGGGGTAAGAAGATGTTCATAAATGATGTTGCTAATATGGGATGTCATACAGCTTCATGTCAAAAGAGGCGAACTGTCCCTTTAAGAGGATGAATGGATGGATATGATATGTCACTAAATACCACCTTTGCCTCTCTGCCAGCCTGGGACGACGAGCAGAATATGCCTATCACTTTTGAGTCCCCCTATTTGTTGACATCTGTGTGAATGCTTACCAATTTTAAAATGACAATTGTTGGCTGTTTTATGTATCAGATATAGATTTCTGTCCTTGGGACCATAATTAAGTTCAGAAAGCGTTATCACCTCTGAGATATTCAGCTGGGATGTTGGACTGGCCAGCAGTTGCCATATCCTATCATTCATATCATTATGAATACATATCATTCTTTATCTTAACAGCATGAATGATAAAGCTGCTCCTTCGTGGAGGGCCTTCACTTCAAACTGTGACTCAGCTGAATATAAAAATAGCTTTCTCCTTTCCATCAATGCAGAACGCACCACAGAAGATTTCTCCTTGTTTTGAAATGCAAAAATTGCACACAGTCACAGCTGATGAATTCCAATCTGCACAGAAAAAAGGATCCTGCTCCCTGCAAGTGTTCACCGTGGTGATGAGATGTTCCTCCCATTTTCCACATCCAATCAGGTTTAACTGCTTCTCTCAAAACATTTACGATCAAAAAGCTCATGAGGCCCAGCGGACGAGCACGATACAATTATTTCTCATATTTTGGTAATCGTTCTTCCCAGCAGCTTTTCAGCTTCGAAATGAAGGATCTTTGAGGCACGTGGAATCTAATGTGGTTTCCAGAGAGGAACAAGTTGTGTACAAAAAAATTAGATGAGTCCTAACCTCATCAATGATTTTTATTTCAAACTGAAGCTGTTCTTTGACTGTAAGTGCGCCTGCAGTCCAGGATGATTCAGGTATTGTGGTTTGAGTCGTGACTACACTGGAAAAAATCAAAGTCTTACCAAGTATATTTGTCTCATTTCTAGTCAAAATATCTCACTACACTTAATATCAGACTCAACTGCCTAACAAGTACTATTTCAGCCAGATATAGGGACTTGTTTGAAGACAATACATCTGGAATATCTTGTTAAATGAAAAAGTCTTGAAAACTAATTATTTTGAGTCAGATTTCACATGAAACAAGCTTTTTTGACATTTGGAGAGGTTTATAAGCTAATTTCAAGATCACTTTTATCTCAAATGTCCCAAATATCAAATCTTATTTCAAGAAATCTTGACGAGCCGATTTTCACTAGTTCCATTGGCAGATTTTTTTGCTTATTTCAAGCAAAAACGTCTTTTATTTTGTTGTTTTTTTACTTATTTTTGGAGGGGCATTTTTTCCAGTGTAGATGTTGGAAAATGCCACTAGAAACTATACAACTGATTTAATTATGACTAGAATAATTACAATAAGGTTATTATTTGAAAAGCTTAATCTTTTTCTTATATGTTATCCTAAAGGAGTGTTCGTAGTGCCAAAAAAATAATGAATAAGAATAAAGACATAAAGAGCGCAGCGATGGCTTTGAGCATCCTGTGATATTAAACTGGACACAACCATAGACACACTTTTCTTCATGGATATCAATACAACTTGAAACACCCCCCCAAAGAAGGCACAACATGTCCTCAGGTTACAGTTCTTGGTTCATGGAAACAGCAGGGCATTAATTGCTGTGTTTTTATGACCACCATGTTCTGCAGGGCCCCCACATCCCTCATGCTGTTGCACATCGAGGGTGCAATATTACAGTATACAGCCACCTGGACCCCTACACCCACGAGCGACAGCGTTACCGTGTCTGGGAACACGCACACATGTGCATACACACACATTCATATTGGACAGATGGCTGTCATAAATGGCTGTATCTTTTAGCAGGTTGAAAGCACTGCTTGGCAGTGTGTCCGTTTCACACACCCACCAATCAACATGTGGCATACATCACATGTCATCTCATTGACACACACACACAAGCAGTGGTTTTGGCTAAACAGAAAATAATTTGATGCTAAAAACATCTGTTTGGAACTTCAAAGTCAGTGTGTGTCCAATTGTGTCCTGACTATTCAGCTATTCCTGTCAGAAGTGCCATTGTTTTATTAATCTTTTTACAGATTGCTTTGAAATGAAAAGTGCACCATGCATGAATGGAAGTCTTAACTGGTTTATTGATAGCAGCTAAGAGGAGAGGTTAGCTCACCACTTCTGTAAAGCATTGACTGCACAGGCACTTAATTCAAAAGCATACGAGTTCATCATTCAGGAAAAATTAAAAGTAGTTTTGGTGTTATTTGACAGGAGCAGCTGGGTAAAAACTAGAATGATTCAGGGTGAACTCAAAGTTCATGAAACTGTTCCAGACTTTAAATCAGCTTCTCAAAAACATTAATCCCCTCCCAGGCAAAAAGTCTGCTTTTAGAGGCTGGAGGGGTTTGGTGGAAGACTTTCAAGTGAAATAGTGATGAAACATTTGGGATGGACACAAATCTTTCACTTTTTTTTTTCATTCCATGCAGCACGACTTCCAAAGTAGTGTCTCTCGGTGGGACATCGGGTTCATCCGTCCATGTTCTGCCACATTACAGGTTCTGTTTCAAAGCAGCTGGGAGGTTTTCCAAACCACAACCAAGTCGTTTTTAATGCCTAACCTGAACCATGTAGTTACGGCAAGCTAAATGCTAAATGTAACTTAAAACGTTAGCAGTTGGGCTGTGAAATCAAACTAATTTTTTTGGCTTGAAATCCTTTCCCCAACCAAGCTGACCTTCGAAATGAGATGCAATAGTCCTTTTGTTACTATGTGAGATGGCGAATGGCTTCCAGAAAACCCAGCTGTTTATTCAGAGTGCAAAAATGTATTAACAAAAACTACATAACTTACAGTTAACTTGTTAAACTAAACATAACTGAACTCAAACAAGCCAAAAATAAGCTACAAGGTCATTAGCCTCTTAAATACCCTCAGGATCCTCGTTATAAAATGGCTTCCTTGGACTCTTCCACCTGGAAAGGTAAGTCAGTTCTCTGCAGGTTTACACAGTACAATGAATTTCTCTGATATACCTTACGTAAACTGGCGTATACACAGTATTTCAGCCCTCAAACAAAAATAATAGAAAAACAATTTCGATAACTAAACGAAACCAAATATCTTCCACTTGGTCTCCTCCAGTGATGTCACAAATTAAGTCAAAAGCTATAAATACAGAAAGTAATTCTGTGCTTCTTCCGTTTGACCCTGGAACACACGGTGAGTACACAAAACTAAGTAAGTAAACAGTTTTAAACAATAAAGAGAGTCTTGATTGTATTTTAGCTAAAACCAAACAGAAAGCACAACCCAAAGAAACCCGGGATAGTTTGTGTCGACTGACCACTGACTGATATGTAGCTAAAATGATTAAATCAAAGCAAACAAATACGGTTAACAGACTGTTTAAGTATGTTGCGTTTGGTGATGAATGGTGTCACTCACCCACTCTGTGTTCAGTAGCATGAAAAAATGAAAGTAATCGGTTTCAAACCATGAGAAGTTGTTTGAAACCGACACGTACTCAACACACAACTGAAACCTTCCACTGAAATACAATAGAATGCAGAAATGTCACTGCATTGAACGCTCACTTTTGCCCGGGTGGAAACAAAAGCGCCCCAAAATCCACCATTTTTCTATTTACCAACAGAAGCAGAACTCTCTGTTCAGCACATTAAACAGCATGTCAATATTCCCTGTTTAGCAGTGCACCCACATATAATCTTGAGCTCCTCTGCACACTAATCTGTGTCTCTCACAGAAATCACAGGCTGATAATGGCCTGAGCAGCTCCAGGCTAAGTGCTGTTTGCTCTTTTCTGGTTGGTGTTAAACAATTCTAACAGTCGGTTGGTCTGTGGGTGTCGATGCGAGGAGCAGTCTGTGCTGTACCAAGCGTAGCTGCAACACCTACATCTTCTAAGCCTCATAAAGAGGTGGTGCGTGAGATTCTCTAGCTGAGGTGAGCTGATAATTTCTGCTTTTCTCACGCATTTTAACCACAGTGCATAAAAATGTCGCAAGAGGTGTGATTACCCTGGCTGCATGTTTACATGGTCTAATAACATAAAAGCATGCTGACATGTTAAACTGCAGCCTCTGTGCATTGACATTCAGTGGTATCAGCACGATGAGCCATGATAACATTATGTAATTGAGAACATTTAGTTATAAATAAGTACTTAGGTTATCTTTGGGGGGGAAAGCATTACTGCAGGAAGCACGACTTTCTATCCAAAAGCAAATCAAGCAGAGCTGAGAGAAAGATTATAAAATATTCACCTCTCACTCTGCTTAGAGAGATTATTCCATGTGCGATCACAGTAAATATGTACAGTATGTAGTGTGAAAAACCCAATGTGAGAAAATGCTTGCAAATCGATGTGTTAGTACCAGCAATCAGATCCTGGAAGATAGTTAATTTTACTTTATATATTTGTAGTTCCAGACTGGTGCTGAACGAGTGGCATTGGGTGTCTTTCTTAGAATAGAATAGAATAGAAAAATACTTTATTCTTTATATAAAATACTTTATTTATAGTACTTTATTGTATCTTTGAATCCTCTTCAGATTGTTCCATTTAAACACTGCTTTTTTGGGGGGGGTATTTGAATGTGGAAGCATCTAAAGTCCAAGTTATGCCAAAGATTAGACCTTAATTCCAAACAAGTTACAAAAGGGACACTAAGATGCAGAGTAAGGGAAACAATAGAGAGAAAGGAGGAGGAAGTAAAACAGAGAAATGTGAGATCACGGACTGTGGATGTGCTCGGAGCCCCAGGGGGGGTTTCAGGAAGGCAATATTATTGGTTTCAGTGAGTCATGGCTGCAGAAATGACTCTAACACCGATCTACCCGGACTAACTGTACAGACAGACAAAGACTGCAGACAGGAAGGTGAAAGTAAAGGAGGAATCCTGAATGTGTCACAGAGAAGGGACATTTCTGAATCCAGGAAGTGGGCTGTACGTTTCTAACCATGTTGTCTACCAAAAGGCGATGATGCATGTGCCATCATTAGCTAAGTCGTTGCCTGAGCTACGAAAACAACACCACAATCCATTTCTAATCTCCATTTAGGGATCTTAAAAGTATTACTTGAGTAAATTAATAAACTGTGCTTTCTTACGTTGCTAATCTCTGCTTTTATTCAAGGGAAATTTGATGGAGAGATAACCTGAGGTCAGTGGCTCAGTTAATTAAATTTAGGTGGTAATCAAGATCTTACATTTCCGTCATTATCCTAATATTGTTATTATGCTGAGCTCATATGCCAGAGCAGTCCGACTGTCTGTTAGATCAAGAAAATAAAAGATAACTGGTAAATAATTGTGGCAGAGGCGATATGCTTATGGTATAATTGGTGTAAAGCAACTTTTAGACACTTTATTAGCGACTAAGAGCAAAACAGATTTGAAAGAAACTGCAAAAATCAAGAGATTGTGTAAAAGAGAGCGTGGAGTTGATTACGATAGAGCGGCTTTGGCTCGTCAGCAAAACCAGAGACAGGAAGACTGATCTGGAAAGATAAGGCAACAGCATTACAAATCACAACAGGATATAAAGCAGCGGAGATTTACAGCGGAGCAGCGCACAATAAAGCATACCATCTCACATACATATATCATTAGCCAGTCTTTGTGTTGGATAGTCATAAATTATAAAGCGACACAAAGAGAAACAATGACTTTAACCCACCGTACAGCATGTGGTTTTCTTGTTTCAGAGGGCTTTATTCTCCACATGTGGCAACAAGTCAAACAAAAACAATGTAAATTCGTTTAACTGGTGATTTCCAACCCTGTTAATGCCTTATGATTGTTAAGATTCATAAAAGAGTTGGTGCACGTGGTTTTCCTTTGCAACAGGAAAGAAGAGGAGGTTGAAAACCCAAATAACGGGTGTGTTGGTCTGTTTGAGTGCAGTTGCATTAACCCACAGATCAAAGCAGGTAGAGGGAAGGCCTGCGCCTCCTGGCTCAGCAGGAGATGCACTGGGCTCTGCTCTGATAACAGCCTGACAGCGAGGTGAAGGGTTCTGTGAACTGTGGCTCCTCTCAGCGCTGCAGAGAGCAGTGCAGTTCAGAGATATCAACACGAATGCAACTGCAACACACACACAGACACAGCCAGGGACTATCTCAAGCATACAGAGACGTAATAACACAGGATGGATGAGGTAGAGGTGAAATCAGGAAAAAAGACTTCATGGAGAGGAGGCGAGAATGAGATATGGACACCAACAGAAATACAGCTCCATTCTGCCCTACAAATGTCAGGGCTGGATATGAGGTCTGCCTCTGCTTCCCTGCTTCAAATCCCCCTGATTTGATTTGACGCCCTTAAACCTTGACTGTCAGCTGTCTTTGGCAACCAGAGCATGCACGGCCTGTCTTTAAAGCTTCATATTTCCAATTTGTCTGCTGCAGCAAGACAAATATATACTGGTGAAGGCTGTTAGTGTCTGACTGAGGTATCGGAGGGGATGAGTGATGGGGGAACATGCAGGAAAAGTGTACAGTGGGAAGGAAGCAGTGGCTCTGTTCCCATGATCATGATTTAGCACCTCCTGCGGTGCATGTTAAAGCCACACAAACCGATCAAACCTTTTGTTCTCACCTTCGCGTATCCTGTAATAAAGAAAGTTAACAGATGCGTCCTTTATTCCGCATGAACAGCATTGTTCAATAAGAAGGGCTTCGATTTATTTCTGTGCATGGGTGTTTGCACAGCCTGTGCAAATGTGGATGACAGTCCAACCTTTAATTGAGGAGATGGAATTCTTTCTCTTGCCATCACTGCCATTATTAGACCTTCATTTTTCACTCAAACACAATTGCTTCCTTCTCCCACTATCTCCCTCACTCATCTGTAGCCTGACAGACAGAACAGATTCCCAGAGGATGCTCCTTTCTCTTCTAACTGCCACAAACGATGGCATAACCTTTAAAAGCCCTTTGGTTTGGTTTCATACAGTCGGTCTACTTCTAAACAATCCAGCTATCATGATTGCAGCAATTTGTCAGTCAATGCTCCGTCCACTTTATTATGAACCAAAGATAACATGCGGCACTCCAAAATGAACACCAAATCAATAGTAATGCTATCCGGTGCCAGGGAATGATAGCTTAGTAAAAATGATTCATGTGAATAAGACTTTAATGTAATGTTTAATCCTTTCAGTGGGTAATAGAAGCTATTTAAAGTACAATGCTTGCAATTTTAAGAAGGCACATACAGCGTTAAATGGTATGTCATCAGCCCTGTTGCCATGGTGAACCTGCCATTTTACCCTTTCACAAATACCTTACAATCTTTTGGAGAATTCATTGCGTTTGATGTTGATTCGTCTCAGAATCATTTCCACGCACAGTGGCGTCCAAAGTTCGTCGGTAAACATATCGAATATATTCTGTGACGTGTTTCTTTGGACTCGTTTAGCTTGTAGAAGGTAACCGGGTCATTGAGAAGTAATCTGCTCTCAATAGCAAAGAAAAGTGCTTTAAACTGTAAAAACCACTGATGACCTTTAGCTTCTGGTCCCACAACATCTCACTTTTCAAAAAGTCTCCACTTTTCTCATTAAATAAGAAGATCCCTATTTAAAAATAAATAAAATCAATCAGGCGATGGATGAACAGGTCAGAACGTTTGCTCACCAATGAGTCACACACTTATTGGAAAAACAGTCTGAATTTTGAACATTCAGGCCCACAGGGAACTCGTTGTCATGGTTTTTGGATGTCATTTGACCCACATGCAAGGATTCTCTCAGGAGGTGTAAGATGGTAAATAAAGTTTATTATACAAAGAAGGTATAAAGAGTCTTTGTCCAGGGCTGCTGGTGATGAGGTTGGAGTTATTTGGGCTCTGCAGTGGGAAGTGAAAAAGGTGAGTTCCAGAATGTTTAGCCAGGAAGATTTTGTGAAAGGACGACTTACAGGTGGTGAAATGGAAGTCCGCCAGGGAGAGGTGAGCGGAAGCCAGGGGCTTGGGTCCAAGGGAGGTTTCAGGTGAGTTCCAGAGAGTCTGAGAATCCTTGGGGAAATCCAGAGGGAGTTTGAAGTGGGTGTGAGTTGGAGGACAGACAGGGTTTGCAGGTTTGTTCACAGGGAGGAGCAGGTTACACCAGCCGTGGAAATGGCTCCAAGAATCCAGTGGAAGTTAATGAAGACACGAGATTACTGAGGAGCTTGTGATGACTGGGATCAGAACACAACAGGGAGGTAACCTTAATGAAAAACACAGAGGGTTAAGTCTGCAAAGTTAACTTCAATAGATAAGTCTGGTTTAACCAGGAAAACACAGGGAGCGGCTCAGAGTACCATGTATGGCTAACACTCAGGCGCTGAAGGACTGGCAACCCGCTCCTCTTATCCTGCTGCTGATGACTCTTGATGAGAATCAGATGTGAGCAATAATCTCCAGATCGTCCTCCGGGTAGGCTCCAGAACAGAAACCCAAACCCCAGCTTCCTAACACCCGTTCCTGGTGTTTTTCTTTCTTTTAGGCCATTTTTTACCCTTAATACATTTGAATAAACATATTTTGCCATCAAACTTGAACATATAATCCCTGTTTTCAGTCCAGTAGCTTCGAAAGGAGTGAAATGTCTGTCAAAAATGTTAAAAAAAAAGGCCTTATAGGTCAAATATGAGCAAAAAAATGAAGCAGCTACATTGTTTACTTCTCGCCTCAAATCTTTGCAGAAACTGAGTTTTGGAGAAAAGTTAAGGTGAAATCTTACATTTAAAATGTACAACATGTCCACATTGCATAATGATTTGTGAGGAAAATGAAGGGATGATCTGGTGAATTCAGCTAATAACAACAAACTTTAGTCTGCTAGTGTCACTGCAAAAAGCCAGCTTTCAAAAACAAGATAAAAAAGTACAAAAAGTAGGTGTATTTTGCTTAAAAATAGCAAAATTATCTGCCAATGGAACAATAAAATGTGGCTTGTCAAGATTTTTCAAAACATGTAAAAATATCTAATCTCAATTAACCCACAAATACCTTAGAATTAGTGTATTTTAACTAATAACAAGTACATTTTTCTTGATTCTAATTAAATACACGTGGCCTATTTTCTCAATATATTGAAAAATATTCTTGAATTAAGTAAATGCTAGAGCCATTATCTTGACATAGTGGTATGCATTAGGCCTTATATTTCTTGAAACCAGCTTGGAAACTGTTGATATTCTAGCTTCAAGCATGTACTTACTCAAAACAGGTCATAACATCTCAGTAACAAGCTGTAATATCTTATTTAGATAATTAAGGACAGAAACACTTAAAACAAGTGAAACAGTCTAACATAAAAACTGCTTACTGAGAAGAACTATCTTATCGGACAAAAAATAAGCATATATCCCTTTGATCTAAGATATTTCTTTTTACTTAGATTTCACTTTTTGCAGTCTGGTAGCACCATTGACTGGAAGCTGGGTTTGTGCCCTGCATGTTAGCCCTGTACTATACACAGAATGTCACTGCGTACAACATGTTAGCAAAAGTTCAATCAGAAGAACCCTGATTTACACACACTCTACACTAAACGATGTAAGTGGTGTGTTTGAAAGACATTTAGCCTTCTCTGGAGGGTTGAAGGGAGCTAAGGTCAGTTGTAGGAGCTCGGTACAGACTGACAGCGCTTTGAGGCATCACATTTGGTGATTCGCCTTCGTGCTGGAGCCGCATACGGTGAGTCTACATGAAGGCTGCTGATTCTGTGAAGGTATCTGACATCCAGGCCTGCATCATTCCCCCCTGTAGCCTCAGGCGTTGCCATGGTGCTTTTGAAGGTACATGGCTGTTAGCAGCTCAGGTACATGTGCAAATGCACACACAGAAATATTGTCTATATAACTTTGATCTTTGTGCTGGCTGCATACATTACCGGGGTGGAATTGTGGTAAAAACCACCTTGGGGGCGGAGAAATCTGGAAAATTATGAATTCTTCGGTAAGTCTCTGGAGAGTGGGAAGGCTTTTTTATACATGAGGCAGTTCGGGGGGGGTGGATTGGATTGGATGTGAATAAAAAAAAATGTCTACATTAAAAACAGAAACGTAAATAATTCCAATTTTTTTTGTAAATAAATGTTTTATAAGGGTAGACACACGTAATCTGACAGATTTTCCAGTTCTGTGTCGACAAAACACAAGCACTTATATCCAGCAGGGAAATGGAGGGGGTCTTCAAGTAGGCAAACACACACGGGATAAAACACATGCAGGAAAACAGCCATGCAGCTGCTTCAGCTGGAGGTAACACTCCCTCGTGCGCTGGCTGTGTTGAAGTCACACTCAATGCAATAAGTGGGGGAAGGAAAACGCACCGAGGAGAGACGAAAACTGTGAGAGGCAGCACAGCAGATTTAGGGATATAAATAAAGACAGAAACAGATTGTGCATGTCGACACAGACGCAAACAAGGAGGGGTGAAAACAGATGTACACATAACTAAGCTTTCTGCAGGGCAGCCAGGACTGCTTTATGGAGTTCCCTTCAAGTGATGGCAGCCAGACAGCCAGCCGAGTGTTCAGGTGGGAACGGCCAGATATCTTGTAAAAATATAAGAATCTGTTGTATATCCTGAAGACAATATGAGAAAAACAGAAGTGTATTTTGATCACATGGTGGGGATATTGAGTTTTTTGCTGAGGTGGGTGAAGAGTCAGCTGCAGTCGAGAGCCGTCAGTCCGTTCTCAGAAGTCTGAAGCAGCTCATATTTAGGAAGAAAACAACTATATTGTGGACTCCCAACACCTCAACACCTCTGCAGCAGATTAACCCCTCTACCTGAGAACTGCTGTGTTGAAAGGCCATGTGGCAACATGGCTGGCGTTGTGCAGAAATCCACAACATAGCGTTCATTCAAATTGCTATGAGATGTTTTAGATTGCAAAAAATGGACCTCCTGAGTAGCTTTTAACTTAGCTCACATGCCAGCAGATGTGTTCAGAGTCTGCCGATAATTGTTTTTTTAAATATGCATGTATTTAAATATGCATTTTATTTTGTTTTATTTTATTTTATTTTATTTTATTTTATTTTATTTTATTTTATTTATTTTTTTTATTTATTTTTTTTATTTTTTTACTTGTCTGTATGCTGCAACTGCAAAGTAATTTCCCAGCTGGGATGAATAAAGTACTTCTATTCTATTCTATTCTATTCTATTCTATTCTATGTATCTATGTGTCTATGGTATTCTACACAGTGGAATTTACATTTCGATGATCCATTCAGGCTCTTCTGGAAAATGATATGGTAGAAAAATCTGAGCAGCGCACTAGCAGCACTGCAGGGAAATAATAAATGTTTGATGCAATCAATGAAGAGATGGTTACCGGGCAACAAGCCCTCCAACAAGAAAAATGACCTGATAACCTCTTAAATACGACCTAAAAGGTCAGGTCTAAACGAGGGAATTATGACAGCGCTTTCAACCATGAAACACGAGTTCAACCTCTGACATGACGAATGCGTTTTTTTTTACGACTGACGATGACACTTCCTGGTTGGATTTAGCCAATAGCGTCCCTTGGTTAGGGTTAGAATTCCAAACTAAGGTCAGGGCTATAAGGCCGTCATGGTTTGGCATCGCTGAGTCTTCACCACTTCACGATTATTAATAGATTTTGATAACTGCTGCACATAATTAAACTCATATTCCACATCTTGCGTGTGCAGTTATCTCTAAAGCCCCTCGTCTTCACCTGAGTGTCCCAAAGAAAAAGGAACTTTAAAGGTCTTTATCAACATATTTGTAATGCAAAGACCAGAGTTGGTTTTGGGTTGATACTCAAAGTATTTGTGCGTGTTGTTGTGATGTAGTAGCTGTGGGCAGCAGCGTTGTTGGGGGTGGTTTTGGAAGTCTGGGGCCCAGGTTTCCTGCATCTGCCCACGGCCTTGATGATCTGCTCTACAATAGCTCTAAATTGTTTTTCCCCAGATGCTCATTCACAACCATCTTCCACCATGGGTAAGAGTACTGCAGAGAGAGGGGAAAGAACATAGTAAAGCAGGGAGCCATAATGTGGGTGGAATAATCACATGTTTTGGATATTTTCATTGGACAATAGTTTGTGTTTTTATGTTAATTAAACTAATAAAAATGATTTGTGTTGGGTCCCATTTGAGTTTTGCTGATTCAGGCTGAATCTTTCTATACAACTAAATGTGACTTGTAATGACAAATTACAAAGGAATTCATCACCTTTAAGAAAACCTGGGAAAATATAATTGAACATGTTATATCGTTGTCTTTCAAGGATTTTTCCAATTCTCTGCTGTTCTTGCTTTGTTTCTGTCTGCCTGAATTACAGAGTGCCCACTGGCCTGGCAGCTCCAGAGGGCACACAGTGATAATAATTCAGTCGATCTGCGCTCTGGACCGCCACACAGGCTCATTTGAATATTGCCCACAGCCATTACTACATCTCTCTGTCTCTATCATTATCCCTATCTCTCCCCCGTTTGACTCACTTGACCTCCCGATCCCTCCTCCCGTGTCTGTTTCAACGTTTCTTCTCGCCCCGTCTCTCATTTGCACATTCATCACATCACTCCTTCATCTTCAAATAATAAATCGATCTCACTTCTTTCATCTCTCACACCCAGCTCTCGTGCCCGTTTACAGTGTTTACAGCATCGGTTCGCCCAATCCTCAGAGCTCGGGGTCGGGATGCCAGGAAGCTGAGATTTACTTATCTTTGTTTCTCGCCGCTGGCAATGATGTGAGAGTTAAGACAGGGCACAGCAAGGGCTGCGTCAGTTTAAATCAGTAGCTGTGCCATCAAGATTCTTGGATCAGCGTACAGGCTGAATACTGGATGAGCGAGCGCAGAGTGACATGTATAATACATGTCTAGTGGTGTAGTCTAGTATCTTTTGTACACTTTGCAAGTCCTCCAGGGCTCTGCTGTTTTCATGCCATCCATCAGTATGTTTGGAGCAATACTGTACTTAAATGTTCAAAGACTGTATATATAAATACATATATATATATATATATATATATATATATATATATATGTTTATGTCTCAGCCTGCAAGCTGGAGGGTGTAGGGTGCTATAGTGTGAGGCAAGTGCCCTTTAGTCTGATTACTTTAGGCAGGCTGCTGTGAATTTACAGCTTGTCTCTACAGTGTGGACTGCTCCCACTTATCATTTCCCCACAAAAAGGCAGACTTCACTGCGTGTCTTTATAACAAAGGGAAAAAGGAGGACCTGTGGCTTACTGCAAAGCTGTGCAAGCAATACAGGTTCTTACTCTTACAGCACTCCCAAGAAATCAAGAAATCTGTGTGAGTACGGCGGTCCTCCCCCATAATACGCTGCACTGTGATGCTGGTTCCCAACGGAAGATATAGTGGTGCTGATGGAACACTGTTTTTTGTGTCTTTAGGTACTTTGTAGAATTTTTTGAGGGTGTCATTTGCTAGCAGAACAGGTTATGATAGTCCCAGTGACATTGCTATCTTTGAAATCATGGTTAAACTTGCTATTTGCACATGTGACTGCCTGTGTGTAAAGCTTGATTTATGGTGAAATGTCACCCAATCCAGACCATGGAAAATTTTTGAAAATAATTGAAAACTTGGTAGTTATGATCAGAACTGAAGTGGAATAAAAGATTTATGGGGAAAAAAAGTGGGAAAAAATATTAATATATGATGTTTTTGGTCGTTTTTAAAAAAGGTTTTTTTTTTTAAATCAGACATAGCAAAAAAATTAAAAATCCCTAAAAATCAATGTTGTTGCTGATCATTGACATATCCCAGACCATAATTATCCCCGCTCAACAATTCCACTTTGGATTCTATATATTGAAAATATAGCTATTTTTGCGGGGGTTTTTTTGTTTTTTTTTATACAGAAATTGGCGTTTACATCATATAAACCAGCATTTAAAGGGTTAAATTTTTTAAAATAATTGAAAACTTGGTAGTTATGATCACTACTGAAGTGGAATAAAAGATCTATGAAAAAAAAAGCGGAAAAAAATATTAACATATGTTGTTTTTAAGTTGTTTTAAAAGGGGACAAAAATATCCCCTTTCAGAAATTAAGTTTAAAATCAGGTATGCGGGTTAACCAACGTGTAAACTACAGAGATTATACTGCATGCAGTCGTCCAACATGCTTGCCAACAGTGTATACCCCTCGGTAATGATGCTGATTGGCTTAAAGTCGGCTTGGAGATGATCATGGCAGCCCAGTTCCACCAGAATAATACTGATTTACTGAATTAATACTGAGTAGTTCCATAATTCAGGCTTCAAAACTGTGAGATGACAATGTTTTTTAGGCAAAAGTACGAGTATTTTTTCCAACCCTTACCGTGTACATTCATTCTATGCTAACACTGGAAAAAATCAAAGTCTTACCAAGTATATTTGTCTCATTTCTAGTCAAAATATCTCATGACACTTAATATAAGACACAACTGCCTAACAAGTACCATATTTCAGCCAGATATAGGGACTTGTTTGAAGACAATACATCTGGAATATCTTATCAAATGAAAAAGTCTTGGTAAACAAATTGTTTTGAGTCGGATTTTTTGACATTTGAAGAGGTTTTTAAGCTAATTTCAAGATGACTTTTGTCTCAAAAGTCCTAAATATCACATCTTATTTCAAGAAATCTTGACAAGCTGATTTTCACTAGTTCCATTGGGAGATTTATTTGCTTATTTCAAGCAAAAACATCTTGTATCTGTTGTTTTTTTTACTTAACTTTGGATATTTTTTCCAGTGAACCACTTACTTTTAACTCCTAACTGTCACCATTAGCAAGTGGGAGCAATGCTGGAAAACAGGAAATGGACTGTGGAAGACTTGTAAAGGACAGGATCTCAACCGACAATCTCTTGCTTGAAGGTCGGAGACTTGAGGGATTTTTTTTGCCCTTGTCAAGGGCAGCAACTGTCAACATCATCATATCGCTGACGAGTGACAGGAGCTGTATCACAGCAGAGAAGAGGCAGAACATACATATTGTGGGATATCTGAGACTATACTGCGCAGGGCACACATCTTGCTCTGTGCCATAATACGTGGCAATGCCATACATTTAGTATTCATTACCAGTGGCTGTTCATGTCATTCCCTGATTGGACTTTCCCAATATGCTGTTTGTTTTAATCTGGAATGAGTAATGTTTATCTGAGTGCACTGCTGGTGTACATCTGCAGAGGTTATGCAGGGACTGAACGAGAGAGCAAGTGAGCGGAGGAATTGGAGCGTGGATGTAACCTGGGAGCCATAGGCTAATCTTCTCCAGCTGCTGCCCGCTCACTCCTCATTTCTCTTGTTTGTTTTGTCCCTCCTCCCTACCCATTTCGCCCCTTTTATTCCCATTCTACATCTGTACTATGAGCTTCTGTAAAGCTGCAGGTAAACCTGGATCAGTGTACCCAGGGGCTGTGTTTATTCGAGGTTTCAGGCATGTGGAGGAGAGAAGAATCTCCCCGCAGCAGGTTCACCGGATTTTCTCCTGGATGCACGGCATGCTACCCTGCAGCGCACAGAGGGTGTTGACCTACACAAAAGAAAACATCAGCCAGGATGAAAGATAGTGTCTCCATATGGGATTATAAAAAAGAAGCGTTTGTAGATAGGAAAACTTTCGATTACTCCATTTTGAATGGGTACCTCTTAATACTCACTCTGGGTCAATTTTGTTTTCCGAGATGTAATAAAGAGAAGAAGTCGTCTCGTTCTTCCTTCTCAAACTCATCCCTCAGGTTACATAAGATTACACTTCCCCTCTCTTTGAGAATAGATGGCTGCCAGGCAACCCCGAAAAAAACTCCCTGCAACCTTTATTTGGTCGACACATCCGTTCACACGTGCGTGCACACAGTCAAATATTCCCGTCCTCACCTGCTCTCTTCTGTGTCTCCACCTCCAAGGTGTGTGAGGTTGCACTGCTTTGTTATAATGTCTTTATATATGTCAATGGCAATGCCAAAAGGAGAAGTCTGAAATGAGAACTGAAACTTCTCTGGACACCAGATGACAGTGTGGAGTTTCCCAACTTACTTCCTGGACAAAGGCCTGCCAGTGGAACTTGGACCCGTGTCGAAGCGTCGTCTCTTTGAATACTATTTGAAGTCTCGACACTTTGAAGCCATCTTTTCTTGTCTCTGCCAACATTTGTGTAGACAGAGTAGAGTCAGCTTCTCAACACATATGTGGTCTATATAGATTTTGTATTTAGTTGCTGCAGACTTGTGATGTGTGGAATTGTGATGAGAAAATGAGTGACGATGGGCAGGAAAAACTAAAAAAAAAAATAAAATATTGTGCAACATCATGTTGCTGAATGTGCAGACTGTGCATGAAGCTTTGAGGCCCCAGCGTCTGATCTGATACGTCAGCCATTGTGAATCCCTCAGTATCAACAAACAGAATGCAGCTGATGAATTCCAATTGTGTTTTATGGCATTTTAATTTTGCATCTATTCAAATATGGAGGCCTTACGCCACCTTAAGTGAATATTTATTCAACATAACTGTTCTTATTTAGGGAAAAACACGTTAAATTTTGGTATCATCCTTTCCTAAAACAGCTTTCTAAGCCCCATCTCAAACAAACTGCAGACAGGCAACTCATTTGACAGCAGCGGCTTACTCCTTACGGCCGTGACATATGCACTGTTGTGGTAAATTATTTTCATGATCAGACTTGTGAACGACAGCATTAGCCAGCGTGAGAGAGGCTTTTAAGTTACCCAGGGTTACCATGTGACCCAGTGAACTACTAATTGTCTTGTTGGTGCAGCAGCCTTTGTTATTCGATCACTCCTGTGTCTGATTGAAGATTAGTGGCATCCAAACTTCAATCCAAAATCTCTGATGCACTTACACAAACATGTGGCGTGAAGATCAGACTTTGATAGATCCCTCCTCTTGAAACACAAAGAGGGCATCACTTACACACGAGTGAAAACAACTGAATTCACCTTCAAATTAACTGCGGATCCTACAGATTCACACCGTTTTCATCCTAACTGATATGTAACACCCCTATCACTCTTTAAAGAGTCTGTATTTTCTTTGATGCTAACACGGAGAAATGAATGCTCTCTTCAGAATATCTTGTAAGAAATATAATCTCTACGTAACCAAAGCAGTGAGGATGGTTTGCAGGTTTGATCAAACCTGCTAAATCCTGTCTTTTTGTGCTATTTCCCCACCAAAAAAACAAATCTAGATGTGTCTTTTTTTCCATCTTTCAAGGAGCAGCAGTAGCACGTGGGTCGATCAACAGATATTTGAGTTTTAGTGCTCCTTAGAATCTGACATGGCAGACGTTTTAGTGAGTGTACGCACATGTGTTTGGAAAGAAAGGATGAAAAAGATAGACAGGTACAGAGGGAATTATACATAACAATTAGGCTTAGTCATCCAGTGTGTCAAACCAAAGATATTTCCCAATAGATATGCCTATTTTAATAGCCTTTGGGCATCCCGTATCCTTTTGATGGGTTTCAGTTCAGTGTAAAAGGCAGCTGCCTGTACAGACACACAGGATCCAGCATCATTCACGGCTGTCGGCAGAATGTGTTTTTAAATGAAAGAGGTTACATTTTATAGTCATATATCTCTTATTGTCTCCACTGAATTGTTAACACTCGTAATTTAAGTAAGAGCTGGCATGAAACTGATTGACACGGTAAAGCTAAAAGTCATCAAAGTCCAAACGATGGGGTCAGTTAGCACCTTTGGATTGTTGCACTAAGTCTTTATTGCAGGATGTCTGAGCTTATTTCAAGCAATAACCAGCCAACCTTTTCCGCACACTCTCACACATTGAAGAAATGGACAATAAAGAGGAAATTCCCATAATAGGAGAGGGGCTTTTCTGAGGAAATGGAGTTGAACAAGCTGTCTAGTAGCTGATTGCGTTCTTTGCCTGGGGCTTTTGAGCTATCTGTTCGTGGAAACCTGCTAAAATGGACCTCACGTTCACACAGCCGTTCTTTTCTTTAACTTGGCCAAAGGAACAATTTATTAATTTAATGTATTTGAGTAGCTGTGTTTACGACAGGTGAAAATATGCCTGGATGATCACGATGAAGGGAACAGACTCACCAAAATTGCAGAATCAGGCTTACGTTTGTCGATTAGCTGCAAATGTGAAGGCAGGCAAGGGAGCAAGTAGTAATAATTAAATATATGGAGATGCCTGATTGGATGATTGGGTACAGGTTTCACAAAAATGGATGTCAGGAAGTAAGACACACCCGGATGAATGGGAGTACCTCACTTTTTCAAATACAGCCCACAGCAAAAACACAAAATGATGACATCAGTGTATCACAACCTTGGGTGGAAAATGGCAGCAACCTGAAGAGCAGGTAGGAGGTAATTGTGGGGGTACCATTAACCCCTATGCTGCAACCAGCCATTTAATGTGTTTTTAATCTACAAAATCAGATAGCCACATGATAATGACATTACCTTATCATCTATCTGTGTGTGCGTATGTGTACTCCTTAATGGATTTGATTGTTCAGGACTGAGATAAGCCTTGTGTGGAGTACTAAATGCTTTCATGCAGATTACTCTTCACATTCGGTATTAAAACTGTAGCTTTTTTGGCGGGCTGGCAGAAATAACGCTGCTGACTGGCGGTCGCAGCAGACCCAATCTAATTTGATTCACCAGTTTGCCATTAAATGACTAACTTGTAAACAAACATTCAAATATGGACTGTGACACACCGGCTCTGCTCTGCGTGTGATAAGGTTTGAAGTTAGGATGAAAAGCCACAGCATGCCATTCAGGATTTTCTTTTTAAATCTTGACCTTCCACTGAAGCGTGTCCTATTCTCTATTCTCTTTTAGTCTCTTTGATCAATTAAAATCCAATTTATGGATTCTGGTAAGGGTGCGGCACACCTCAGCAAAGAACACAACAAAGCCCTTTGCTTCTGTCTCGCTGGAGCCTCGTTTAAAGGTTAATGGATTGAGAATCAAGTTGCTAAACATGAGCCAGTAAGACAAATGTACGCGAGGAATAAGAGGTAATTACGATGACAGAAGCATAGCCTCACTGTCGAGGCAAGCTGTCTGATGAAGTGTTAAATCCCCTCAAAACAAGAAAATGAGGGAATAATATGGGCTTCAGTCTGCATCTGTAATCAGGAGCTGGATGCACCACTTTTATCTCTATCAACCACAAGGTGGGTTCTATTACCGAACCAGGCTGGATATCTGATGACATATACACATTTGAACTATCAATGTTTCACACAGGTCATATTCAGTTAAGTATTTGTATTTGTAAACCAGACACGCACACTGACAACTGGGGCCCCACAGACCTAGTGTTTTCTGTCAGTTATACAGGAAACTGATGTAAAACCAGTGGTGACGAGCGGCCCGCTGCCAGGCCTGCTTGAGTCTCCTACGTATGGGTGATCAAAACAGCACATGGACACACTGCGAAGACGACTTCCAACTGACAAACAAGATAAGATTGTGTGGGGTGTGTTTAGTTAGCCTTTTGCTTTTTGTCGTCACTGCTGCCCTTCTCTTCTGTGCTACGGTTCTGCACAGAACAGCCAATCAGACTGACCTTCCTTACTGACTGATGCAAGGCAAGTTCAACATGTCCAATCAGCCATTTTACTTGACAAACTACCTTTTGAGTCAGCTGTGCAGACGTTTCCCATGTGTGGGCATAAAGAACTCTACAGTATATTAAAGCAGTGTGGAAAGCAGTGATTTTCTTTCATATAACAGGCAACATGTTCTTTTGCCACTCATCTTTGTCTCATAAGTTGTTTTTTTTTCTGAAGGGAGATGGATCCAGCCTTTGCTTCGTCAGAGCGCTCAGTCCACGGTTACAAATACTTGGGCTGCAGAACTACAGACGAACTCTGTGTGATGTCACGGACTGTTGAGGGTGGAGAAAGTGACGTCACGGACAATGCGGAGGGACTCCTTAACCATAACGAAGTTTACATCACAGATGCTGAAAAAGCTGATGCGTAAGACCATGAATTGGCTTTATTCAAGTGTGATTCTCCACAGCTCATTTTGATACGACACAATCAATGGGTGAAAGCTTTTGCATGTGTATTACTAAAGTTGTCTGTGTTTTTGTGTAATGCCCCTTTAAGACATGGTAAATCAAATATCATATGATTTCTCCATTACAACTGAACTACTGTAGCACTAAAATTTCGAATGTAAAACAATGTAATCAACAATTCAATTACAGTTTAAGTAAATAAAGGTGTGTCTACAGACAGTGTATATAGGTGCAAAAGTATATATAGATATCTAGGTGTATATATATTTATATACATATGCTTCTGCGTACATAGTGTGTATATATGACTCTTTTATATCTTACTATTTTATCTTATTTAATTTTGTTTTTATTCAGTGCACAAGCTTATGTAGAGCACCCACAATTCGTTTGTACCCTGGTGTGCAATGACAATAAAGTCTATTCTAATGCAAGAACAGGAAATGGAGGGTAAATTGAACTCATAAAAGAGAGAAAAAAGGAAGAAGCAAAGGGTTCCAGACCAAAGATCCCTGCTTAACTCTCCTCCCTCTGCAGGAGGATGAATCCAGTTAGCCTCACCACATTGCCGCAGGCTGTGTCATTTATTAATTATTTAGATAAAGAAGCACTGCACAAGAAATTAATATTTGGACATTTTCTGTCATGCTTTTTTAAACCCTGCTCTCTGTGCATTTGAAAGCGTTTTGTATTCCTGTGGCATTAGCTTGGTGAGGGCTTGTGCCCACTGACGCAACACGCCAGGCATGCTGAGTGAGGCTGGACTGGGCAGCTCTGTTCTTCTCTTACTCCTACACTGGGTTTCTGGCAGGTGGCTTCTTTCTTCTTCCTCTTAAAACTCCTTTGCCTTTCCTAAGCCATTTCCAGGTTCCTTCAAAATGTCATCTGCTCCTCTCATTACTCAATATCACAGCAGAGCACTATTTTTCAGGACCGCTTATTTGATATTTGCAGCACTCGCTCCGGCACATTGAACATTTAAAGCAACACACAGCTCAGCGGTGAACAACATTTCCTTATTCAATAAATTATTTCTCATGAAAACAGCTCAGAGAATTCCACTTCCAATATTGCAAGTGATAGCAGAGACGGTGTTCTTTGAATTTTAAGCAGTATGGCTCCCCCTAGTGTCAAAGTGAGTTAAGTCTGAACGTATTAACCTGGTAAATAGGTTTAGTATTCCAGAGAGCCATACCTTTAGGGGTGTCAGTTCTAATCAAGGAATGCAGGATGACAGTTTCACTTTAATCATTAGTACAGCTCACCTGCTTTTTAGGTCAAATGCAATTAAGCGGGACTATTTGAAAGACTTTTGTGATCCAATTTAGCTTCCATGCCCAAACTGTGGGGTTTGAAGGAGATTATTTAGTGTTTCTGATTAGACTTCACACTCTTTTCACACACTGTCACCATGCCTTAACATTTAACACACCCCAGCGTCGCTCGCAGGCTAATCAATCATGCAAGCTTGATGCTGGAAATAGAAATAGAACCGCAGCTCCGTCCTTAGCCTGCAGAAGTTAAAGGCATCCAGTGGATCGTCTTGAGAGTAAGAAGTGTCGGCTCGAATACTCAAGACGGCAGATGATTCCATTTCATTACAAATACAGTGTTGATTGATGTGTTTTGGGAGAGTTAGAAAGGTAGGCTCTGTTTACTCTTTGAGTCTGTTACTGTGATCACATCGAGCTTTCAAAATCTCTGCTTCTAAAATGATAGATCAAAGATATTTTTAGTGTTCCAGTCCGAAATTATGACCTTTCAGTTATTTTCAAGATGTCAAAAGATAAGAAATGTTATTAATGTCATCGTTATCGTGTGCAGGAGTGGATGTGTTTGGGAAGCAGTTCTGGAAACCTTCCAAAAGTCTGAGGTGAGGTGCCTGAAAACTACAAGTCATGCTTTGAGTTCTCCAAGTTACAGAACAGTCTGGTGTGTTTTCAGGTTTGAGCTGACAGTCGGACCGTGGGAATGGCAACATGGAGACTGCATCTGTGCGTTTTCCACTTGTGTAATAAAGAGCTATTTTTGTCCCGTCAAGAACACAGAGTGACTGAGATGATAAGAGCCAGTATCTAAACTAACTCACAGAAGGAACAAATGTACATGCGTGAAAAGGCCGAGCTGCTACTGATCATTACAGAACTTTTTTATTTGCTGCACCTGCAATAAAAGTGGCTGGTTTGTGAAGCCAGATTGAATCCATTTGTAATCCCTTTGGTCCGACACGCCAGCAGCTAAAGAAGAAGACACCACAAAACACCAGAGTTGTGTGCTCTGCTGGAATGATTATGGAAGTATGAGATCTTTAAGATAAGATGGAGCTTAAAGATGAGGATTTTCCAGTTAAATATGCACCAAACCTGTTTACCTGCATCACTTTTGCAGCCTTCTGTTGGGGCAGCAGCACAGTCAGTAATGCAAATGACAAACTTATAATGAAGGCTGGACACTGCTTTGGAGCCGCTGGAACTGATCGACCAAAGGATGCCGCACAAGCTTCCCAACATAACAGACAACATTGTAAAGCCTTTACGCAACATATTGATCAGACAAAAGTGTGTTTAGGAGAAGAATTTCTTCGGCTTTGCTGAGGTATGGACCAACACAAGAGGTATTCCTATGGTGATTCGTAACATAACGTCTGTTTCTTGTGTCTTAATTATTCTCTTTGCTCAATAATATTTACAGTGGCAATATAATCCCCCTCCTTCCTAAATATGAAAATGAATAACCAGAGACATGATGTTTGTTCACTATATTTTTCAAGGAAATAATGAAAAAATGCAGATTAAAAACTATAAATTCCAACTGGTCATCTACTTCTAAAGCTCGATCATTTGCCTTGTTTAAATGACATTTCTTGTAAGAGTCTTGCTTTCCAAGATTCAGGATCACTCACTTCAGGATTCAACTTTAAAAGAAGACCTTTAGAGATTTATCAACCAAACATTTCTCCAACTGTCTTAACACACAGGCAGTTGGAGGCAGTTCTGAGGACACCCAAAAGAGAGATGGAAGAGAGAGTTCATTCTCCTTTAAGAGAAACAACGCCTGCTATCTTCATCTGTGGATTCATTTCAAATCTCAAATGTCTTGGCTACATGGTTTTCATGCTGCTAGATATCTTCGAGGATGGTTAACACATAATGTTCCACCAAATGTTGCGTAGTGATACTGAATCATATAAATCAACCTGACAGCATAAAAATCCTCAATCTCTGCAGAATCAGCAACTGAGGGTTTGAGTGACATCCTGATGAGGTGGCCATACACTAAGTCATCAAATTTCCCTCAGGAAATAGCCCAGTGGCTGAAATCATCAACCTAATATTGGAAAATGTTAAAACTCTCAAGCCTGTGCACTTTTTCTGTGGATGATTAAGCAGCCATCAGAACAAATCATTTACATTGAGAAAGTATCAGGCACACTCACAGATACGGAAGTTATCGTCCCCAGAAAACCCTCTGGTGTTACCCTCTCATTAAAGTCATTTGTCACAAATTAATGAATACAGTAAACTCAGAGGTATTAGTGGCAATTATCAGTGCAGTTCAGTTCAGTTCAGAGCTTTATTGTCCCTCCGGGGGAAATATAATTTGCAGTGGCAGTGCAACTAACACAACAACGATAAATAGACAAACACTGACATAGAACAATGTTGCAGAGTACAGCAACATTTATCAAACTTTATTTGAACAATCCTAAACGAAGTAAGAATATAAGTATCAGAGAGTATAAATTGTATTAAAGATGCCACAAGAACAGTGCATTTAAGGATTGACTGCACGTGGAACAAAGGAAAATTTCTGCCCATTTGTTCGTGCCCCAGGTAGCTTATATCTCCGTCCAGACGGCAGAGAAATGAATTCCTCCAACGATGTGTAATCAGGGCTAGACAGGATGGGCCGAGCCTTCTGTAGGACTCGTCTGTCAAAGATCTCTGAGAGAGAGAGAGCTGCTGCTGCATGCCAATTATCTTATTGGCACCTCTCACAATTTTGAGCAGACAATTTTTGTTTTTAACCGACAGATTTCCATGAAATGAGATTAAGCAAAAAGTTAAAACTGACTCAGTAAAAGATCAGTAAAACAAAACCATTAATTCAACATTGAAAGATTTTAGTCTGCGCAGACAGTATAATCCCTGCAGGCCCCTTTTTGCAGATTGTTGCGTTATTTAGGTCATGTGTCAAGTTTTTATCAAATATTGTCCCCAAATATTTGTATGAATCCCCAATCTCCACTGCTGTACCCTTAATAATGGTTGGGTAAACTGTATGTGGTGTTTTCCTAAAGTCAATGAGCATGTCCTTAGTTTTTTGAATATTTAACTTGAGGAAATGGCAATCACACCACTTCACAAAGTCAGTCGTAACTGGCCCATGGTCAACCAAGACAAGAAATGCCTGTCAGTGTGGTGACTCCTGCAGTCATTTGTATATAAAATAAACCTGTGGTGAACCTGTAGAAGTCATCGTCTTTCGGGATAAGACACTATTTACCCAGACTGACTGAGGCCTACTGATTAAAAAGTCTGTGAGCCATTTCACCATTCCAAGATCGAGACTAAAAAAGGACACTAATTTATGGTATAAGATGAGTGGCTGAATTGTATCAAAAGCAAATAAAAGTCTAACATGGGTTTTCTTACCCTCAAGATGCTTGTAAATAAAGTTAAATAGAGTGGAGGTAGCATCCTCCACTCCTCTAGTTGGCCGATGAGCAAATTGCATGGAATCAAGCAACTCCAGTACTTCGTTCATGAGAAATTCCTCAATCAGTCGCTCAAAACTCTTCATAACCAATGAAGTGAGAGCTACTGGTCTAAAATCACTCAGCTCTTTAGGTGATGCCCTCTTGGCCACAGGTACTATGATGGACTCCTTCCACAGTAAGGGGACCTTCCCCTGAGTAAGAGATTAATTAAATATATCACTGAAAACATCACAGTTATGATGGGAACTTAAATGATATCACAAAGCTTGATGGACACAATTTGACTGAAGACAATGGAACTTCTGATCAAAGCATTTCTATGAATTACATTTATTAACTTTCTACAGATAAAAAAAATGACGATTCACCATACTGGTTCCTGGGAAAATTGATCTGGAGATGCAAGCCTATCTTGGAGGAGTGTTGACAGATTCTTCTGATCGCTTCCCAGGATTCAGGAGTGCTCTCCACAAGACATTGATCAGGCCAATTCAACTTTGGCAGTCGTGAAAGCAGACCTTGGAGCTTCAATACCTAAAAGTTTCTCCACTTTTCTTCAATTCGATTCAATAATACATAACTAATCCCCAAAGGGAAATGATCATGCTGAAGTAATGATTAAACATGACTGACAGACGTTTCGAAAGTCTATGTGCAGCAGAGAGAGGTGTTATAGAAATCTAGAGATCACCATGAATACAGTGAGGTGTTTGTTTTGTAGCTTGGCCACAACTTAGCGAACTCTCTCAGGAGACAACGTGGACAGAAACTCACAGCCAACGGTTCAACATCTGGGCTGCAGAGATGCTACCCATCAGGACTCATCTATTTTATCCACCAGTCAGCTCACACTTGACTGGATGGGAGTCCTCTGAAGACTCGTCACCTTCTCATTGAAGTCGTGTGTTCCAACCTGGCGATAACTTCTGAACAATATGACAAATTAAGAGTACATCACTTAAGTTTATGTCTAAATATTATTTATGCCTTGTTTGCAAGGTTTGCCAAGAGATAACCTATCATTTTTTAAATGAGATAGCAAAGAATATTTGACCAAAATACAACCCACATCTGCATTTTGTTTAGGTCCCTGTTTGGCCATGACTTGGCAGTGTTGAAATTCTACCACATAATCACCAGATATGGCCCACATCTGACTTTTATTTACGGTCCACATCTGCCGTTTTTGTCTTTTGATATACACAAAGCTGCCGCTGTGTCTCTGCTGGAGTCTCAGTGAGGGGAGAGGTCAGGGTAGTGACTGTGCCAAATGAGGTGGCAGTCAGATTTGCAACAACAACCAGAGACGGACTAATTGATTGCTGCCCCTGGAGTGCATGGTGTTTCTGGCTGGACCACGGCCAAGTGGCAGCAGTGGCACTTCCTGAATATAGGATGTGAGTTACTACAGTATGAAATCAACTGGGCCTGAGAACATAACCAAACAAGTCACAGTGCATTTAAAACATAAAAAGGTGTGTTGACTTCTTTATATTGTCTGGAATAAAGAAAGTGAGGATCCAGCAGGACCCACAGATTCGGGAGTTTCAACATTTTCCATAATGATGTCGATGATTTCAGCTGCTGCCCTATTTGCTGAGGGAGAGGGGCTGATGGGTAAACTGTTCGCACTTTCCTGAGTGAAACTCAGATTTTGACCATTTCATCAGGATGTTGCTAATACCCTCAGTTAGTGAATCCTCAGAAATGAATGGTCTTTTGCTGTCAAATGATTGAAGGTTTTTAGTTTTACCTATAACTATGCATTGTCTGGAACATTTGGTGTTAAGTGTCACTAAGCATCCTCTCAGACATCTGGCAGCATGAACAGTCATGTGGCCAAGACGTGTGATATTAGACACGAGGCCACTGACGAAAATAGCAGGCTTTGGGAGTAAAATTGTTATTTCAGTTGCTTTGGTTAAGAGAGAATTAACTCTCTCTTCTATCTCTTCCTCAGTCAGTTCGGCGCCTCCATAGCTGTCTTGAGGGGCATTAAGACAGGTGGAGAAACTTTTGGTCAAGGATTCTCCAAGGTCAACTTTTACAGCTGTCAAAGTTGAATCCGCCTGATCCATGTTTTTTGGAGTGCGCTCCTGAATCTTGGGAAGCCAGAATCTTAAGAGAACTGTTGACACAGTCTGTACAATGTCTGTTAACATTGCTGCAAGAATGGCTTGCATTTCAAAATCAATTTTGCCAGCAACCAGCGAGGCCCACTGGGCTGCTGTGACTTTTTCCAGATGTCTTTTCACAATTGGAAGGAGATTTTCTTCTGTAATTGTGAATGTGTTCATCTGGATTCTGGTGACTTTCATTTTGTAGATCTTTCTTCTTCACTTTCGGTACACTGAAAAAAAAAAACGTTTTCCTTGGTGTGTCTGTTCAAGAAGTTTGAAATCTAGTAATCCAGTCATTGTTCTCTAACCTCTATATAAAGCAAACTCAATGCGATGTTACATCGCATTGAGTTTTATTTGTATAGTACCTTTAAAAACTGGGTTTACAAAGTGCTTTGACAGACAACAAAACAACAGATGGTTAAACAGGAAAACAGAAAATCACATAAAAGCAAGTCTATAAAAACGGGTTTTAAGATTTAAGAAGTGATTTAAAAAATGTTGCTGAATCTACAAGCTTCATCTCCTCGGGAAGGTCATTCCAAAGTCGAGGGGCTCTGATGGAGAAGGCGCGATCACCTGAAGTTTAAAACTCGACCTTGGAACAGCCAGGAGTCCCCGCCACGAGGATCTAAGGCCACGTCTGTTAAAACCAGTGGGAAGCCTCGCAGCTGCATTCTGGACCAGATGGAGACGGGAAAGTGATTTTTGGTTTATGCCAGAGTGAATCACAGGAATCAAGTCGTGAGAATATGAATGATTGAAAGACTGTCTCCAGGACGGAATGTGGCGGAGATTTCTAGCACTGGACTTGACATTTGAGGCGAGGGGACCGAGGGCATTTTTGATGGGAATGATGGAACTGGGTGGAGTAAACAGTGCTCCAATAAATCTAAAACACAATCGTCATGTGTCAGAATGTATTTGATGCAGAACAATAAACAGAGGAGTCGGGGAGCCAAAGTCTCAAAAATGGGTTGAACCTGACATGGTCTGACATACTTTTTATTTGTGTTTTTTTATGTTCACTTTGAGCCTAAGAAGCGATAATCAGAGGGTTTGCTCTGTCGGAGACATTGCGGAAAAAAATTGTGGCCATTTTAGTGTTGTCAAGGATGGTGGGTTGAGGGTGAAGGGATGACACGGATGCGGACTTCAAAAGTAAAGGTTGGTTTATTATACAAAAACAAAGTAACAAACAAAAAGCGCGGCTAAGCCGGATTCAAAAAACCAAACTGTGACAAAATAAGGAACTAAATATGGCATGGATAAATAAATAAATACTTAACTTTGCTATAACGTGGAACGTGGAAAGCAAGGCAGGCAGGTCAGGTAGGGTAAGGAATCATGGGTAAGAATCTCACAAGGAACACAAAGGACTGAGAACTTAAATAGGGAGTGAGCGTGATTGGGACAAGGTGCACCTGGAGGGGAATAAACAGGTGCAGAGTGAACTAATTAACAGGGTGCAGGGAAAACTCTGTTTACATTAATTCATTTCACCATTTCTTCGTATCTGCGTCTTGCAAACTATTTACATTTACACACAAAGTTGCTGTCCTCTCAATAAAAGCCTAACTGTTTACTCTGAAACGGGGATCGTCTGATTCGCTAGTCACATGACTAATCAGCCATCACATTACATGATCGCCCTTGCATCTGGAGCATGCGCAACTGCTTAGAAAACACGACCTACAGGTGCATATTGCCTTACACACATGACGAATGATGAGAGAGACACTTGGACAGGAAAGTCCAAAGGCATTTGCAGTTTTCCGTAGTCTCCCTTCATCACTCAAGTAGTATAAGGTGCAAGCAACCTTGGTAAAAACGTCGATGGGCCGTCTCATTCTTGTTGTTTTCTTTTCCAGCTGTGGACGTAGTCGCTCGGACAGATTTATCAGGGCTGCTCTGGACATTCGAAAGTTCCAGTATTTTAATGTAAATGGACAGTGCATCCGCGATAGAAACGATATAGAAACAGATTAGTATAAATGGCACTTAAGGCTGTGTTCGAAACCGCCTACTACATACTACATACTTGAAAACGGCATACTCATCTATCAGACAGTATGCAGAGCGTTTACACACAGTGCACTTCACTCCTGCCCGAGCCGAAATCAGCCGGCCTGAAAAGCTGATTTCGCTTAAGCTCTAAACTCTGTAAATATATAACTTTAGCAACATTTTCAGGCGAGAAAGTAGTCGTTTAGACCCCCAAGGTGTTGACAATCTGACAAAATACCGGCTATTTACGATTTTGTTCCCACGAATTCGGCGCTACTAAAGCTAGCCGCAGTGAGCAACGCACTTCCAGTTATGCCATCTTGACTGCATCCTGTTCGCACATGCGCGTAATTTGCACGGGGGTTACGGGGGTCATGACCCCCTCAAAAATCTGATCCAGCTAATATAACCCCCCCCAATATCATCAAATCAAATCATCAAAAAATATCATAAAATTCGTCACGTTACGTTGCATCTTGGGTAGTTTGAGTGTGACAAGTAACCTCATGATGAATACTCAACATTTCGGCGAATCTAGTATGCATCTAGTATACATCCGGGAACTTAAAAAAGTATGACTAGTAGGAATAGTAGGAGAAGTAGGCGGTTTCGAACACAGCCTGAGACATGAACCGAAAACTAAACATGGATTGAAACTCAAAAACGTGACCTAAAACATGAAACTAAAAACAAGAGTCCATGGGCGTGACAAGTGTATGTACCCTTCATTTTTCGATAGAAAATGTTGGAAAATTACAATTTTCCACAAATCCTCAGTGGGTTGGGTAAGCTGTCAATAAATGCACTCCAGATGCACAGAACACATGTGGAGACAACATCCAATGAAATTATAACTCTTAAAATACGTTTCTACGTGATTTTGGCTCAATTTAATGCAAAGAAATCAGGCATTGTTTCACCTATCTTAGGGTCAAAGTGAACATAAAAAACACAAATAAACAGTATGGCAGACCATGTCAGGTTCAACCCTTTTCATTGAGCTTTTGAGACTTTGGCTCCCTGACTAAAACACAGATGTTTGCGTTTATTCAGGCTTTCATTGAAAATCTTCCATCGCTTCAAGGAGCCACATTCACTTCTATGGATTTCTAACATTTCGAATCGAATTCAAACATACGGATGTGCAGTGAGATTAAGCAGGAGCAAACGTTTCAGTTTAAAGGTTAAGGATTTATTTGAGATGTACGCTGGATGAGGCCAACATGACAGCCTCCTGTGTCAAAGAAAACCAAAACGTTTTACTTTGCGTCCATCAGTCTGTCCGTTCAAAAGCATGTGTGTTAGCGGTCGTGTATCTGTTAGTCTCTAAATATGATACAGATATTTGTCTTTATGACTCTTCAGGGATGTGAGTATATGTGTGTTTCTGTATCAGAGCAATGGAGTTGGTATCATTTGAGATTGCTTACATATGTGTAAATCCATGTGTGCTATATGGTAGCTGAGGTTTATATTCCAGATGATTCATGTCAGCATCACATCTACCTGTGTGAGCTGTTTGACTTTAGGTCAAAGCTCTCCATTTTGTGGGAAATCTGTATCTCCGGCTGTCCCAGTTTTTGCACCGTAACAACAACGAGGCTTTGCTGCTCACATCGATGTGTCATTTGTGTTACTGTGGAAATTAGAGCGAGTTTTAAAAGCTGTCTCTTCAGCTTTTGCAACAAAATCCTCCTCCTTGTTTGTATTGCCTGTTGGGCAGTTGGAAGGTACTCCTGTGATTTAAGGCTTCTAGTTCAAAAAGTAAAGTTGTGATGGCTATGAAAGTCACGTCATGAGTAAGAGGACAAATTTTCCAAAGAATTGATAGTAAAATTATGTCTGTAGGTTAAAGGTTTGTGTTACACAGTGACAGGTTTCTGTACTGGGCCACTGTCAGTTGGAGCCTCCACTTTACACACGAATATTCCGTCTCATTGGAATGCATTATAAACTCAGCACGGTCGTTATGTAACTATGGAGACCGAACCACAGCTGGGCACAAAGAAACAGGTACAAACTGTAGCGGTGGGACACTTTTCAACCACGCGCACTCTTGAAACTCTAATGTCCTGAGCAGAAACCATGAAAATTATTTTTTGAGCGCCGAAAGGTACAGATTAGCGAGCTGATGTGTTCATTTTGTCAATCGAGTGAAAGAAGTGGAAACGGGAGGGGTTCAAAAACATGTGATGTTTCTGCAATTATAACTATAAAGAGAACTTGAGGCAAAAAATAGTACTATAATATACACTGCAAATAAATCTACACAGAAACTAATCAAGTCAAGTTTATCTGTATTGCATATTTTATGTTTAAAACAATTCAAAGTGCTTTACATAGAATAAAAGCATTATAGCGGGCAGTGGAAGAAGCATTAAGAATACGTCAAAGAATATAAAGAGAAAGAAATAAAATAATTAAAATGTGTCACGCCCATGGACTTATGTTTTTAGTTTCACGTTTTAAGATACGTTTTTGTAAAACATGCACATGAATTGTATTTAAAGCTGAAGATGTTCTGTCTAAATGGTAAATATTATGGACACTGAGGCGGGGAAGAAAAATAAGAATTCAAACAGTTATTATATGTTGATGCCTTTTATTGCATTTGTTGGCAAGATATATGTATATACACACACAGACAAATCTCAATATATTGACCATAATGGACAACATTGCACACCCTCTTCATAACAGTGACATCAATAATTATAAAGTCACTTTACACTTTTACACTTTTCAAACATTTTATTTTTTTTGCACCACACTTGCAGTTACTTGTAGCATTTTAATATTTTAGTATTATCTTCGTTGTCCCAGCTGTTCTTTGTTGTTGCTGTTTGTTTGCACTGAAAACTTCTCGAGAAACGTTATTTCATTGCACTGGGGGGGGTTGGGGGGGTTGGGGGCAGCAAGACGATGACGACGTCTATGCGCTACACCGAAGCTTGTAGAGTGTTAATCCAACATGACAGCGGACACAACGTTACCGTTCGATGCAGACTTAGAAAGTGTTTCGGAGTAGATTCACCCTAGGGTCATTTGAACCGTGACATCCAGCCAAGTAGCCCACCTGAAGTTTTTCCGATATTGGCTGAACATCAGCTGAGTTACTGAGTTATCCCGAATAGCTTAGTACAAGCGCTAACGGACCCTGGCAGTATCTCCAAAATTACCACACTAAAATCACATGCCATGACACCAAACTTCTACAGTAGTACAAATATGGTCTGTACTCACCAAACGATGCATTTGGAAGTTTGTACATAGTCCAGGAGTTTATTATTATCATCAACACAAGCCTGATAGCTTTTCTGCTGCAAAAGCTACGTCGACGTCACTTCAGAGAGCTGGGAGCTTCAAAGTAAGATGAGGGTTGAGCTACTACTGTAGACAACAAAGCAAGGCTGCTCAATTTCTCCATTATTAAAATAAATTCACAACTCTACAACATAAAAATTCATGTAGAATATAGCATATAGGCCTACTTTGTTGTCAATTTAAGTAGCTTAGAGCGCAAGTTTACTTTTATTTTCCATTTTTTTCTTCTTCCTCGTCGAATTTCTGTCGTTATCTGGTATAAGTGATACAATTGGCTATAAATCGCGCGCAAAGCAGCATGGGAAATACCTGACGTCATTTGATAGACATTCGTAGCGCCCAAAAAACGGCTCTAGGCATTCGTAAACCACGCCTCAAATACGAGAAAATGCACACCTAGTTCCCAGACCACCATCTCATCGAGATTGTGGACGCGTCAGCCAGGCTACTGTGTACTGTGTATATGGCTGGAATGACAATAAACCCTCTTGAATCTTGAATCTTGAATCAAACAGCTAAATGTGTTCAGAAAAAGCCTTTTTAGGCTTTGCTGTCATATGGGCTGGTACAGGAGGTGTTCCTACCCACATTAATAGTTTTGTATAATAATTATTCTGTTTTACCTGTCAGGGTCTGTCTTGTCTGTTCATTGTTTATTTTTGTTAGTCTTGTCAGTTTCCTGTTTTATTTTTTCCTCACTTCCTGTTGTGCGTTACTTTAGGTTTCTTGACTTCCGCTGTGTGTGATTGCCCATTGTTTTCACCTGTGTCCTGTTTATTTATACCTTTTCTCCCCAGTGTGTCTTCGTCAGATTGTCTGCGTATTTGGTGTAGCTTTCCGGCGATTTATTCCCTCGTGATATATACATTCCTGGTTATTTCGACTTTTGCCTTGTTCTCTGGATATCCCTTTTTACCTTTTTGCCTAGCGATTTTGTACCTTTGCCTTTACGGACTGCCTTCACGTGTACCGCCTTGGAATAAACTCCCTTACTTCTACCTCGTCTGCCTCTGGTCTGCTCTGTGGGTCCACTGTCTGCCTGATCCTGACACTACCCAAAACATTTACCATGACTTTTTATTTTTATCTATTTGTTTCATTTATTTATTTATCCAATTATCATAATTATTGTTAGTAGTATTATTGTTGTTGTCTAATATACAGTCATTTTAATATTTATCATTTTTGAGCATCTTGACTAATTTGAATTTCCCCCATTGTGGGATGAATAAAATTTTTTCTATTCTATTCTATTCTATTGAATGCCGTCTCAGGCGTTCTAAATCAACTGTTTGCATGACTATTTACTCTATGATAGTACATTCCACCCAGGATTCCTTTATGTTTGATGTTCACATCTTACAGTTCTTCCTTTAAGAACACCCAAAACACCTGACGCTTTTCTGAAAAGCTCCTCTAATTGCAGAAAAAAACCTTCCCATCATGGTTTTCTTTTTTGGGGGTTTCATATATAAGTGGTATTGAAGGGATGAAATTAGAACTTTATCAAATGCACTGTCTGAAGCCATGGCTGCACTCACCACACTTTCTGCAGAGCCAAATGTTCTGCACAGGTCTTTAAACACAACCTTGGTGATATTGTGAAGATTTTCCTCGTTCATGAGGATATAATTTCTTTCCACTTTAGTCATCACCAGGTATGTTATCTTTTCTTTTATCAAAGGAATTAAATCTTTGTCCTTGATTTTGGCTTTTGATAATATATATCACTTTGTATAATTTCATATAATTTCACTTTGAGATCACACATTACATACCATCTTTCTGTTTTACCTGTCAGGGTCTGTCTTGTCTGTTCATTGTTTATTTTTGTTAGTCTTGTCAGTTCCCTGTTTTATTTTTTCCTCACTTCCTGTTGTGTGTTACTTTAGGTTTCTTGACTTCCGCTGTGTGTGATTGCCCATTGTTTTCACCTGTGTCCTGTTTATTTATACCTTTTCTCCCCAGCGTTTCTTCATCAGATTGTCTGCGTATTTGGTGTAGCTTTCCGGCGATTTATTCCCTCATGATATATACATTACTGATTATTTTGACTTTGGCCTTGTTCTCTGGATATCCCTTTTTGCCTTTTTGCCTAGCGATTTTGTACCTTTGCCTTTACGGACTGCCTTCACGTGTACCGCCTTGGAATAAACTCCCTTACTTCTACCTCGTCTGCCTCTGGTCTGCTCTGTGGGTCCACTGTCTGCCTGATCCTGACACTACCCAAAACATTTACCATGACTTTTTATTTTTATCTATTTGTTTCATTTATTTATTTATCCAATTATCATCATTATTGTTAGTAGTATTATTGTTGTTGTCTAATATACAGTCATTTTAATGTTTATAATTTTTGAGCTTCTTGACTAATTTGAATTTCCCCCATTGTGGGATGAATAAAGATTTTTTCTATTCTATTCTATGTAAATCTTTGATCATTTAATATTTTGCTGCAGCAGTCTGATTACCATTTGATGATTAATGGATGTTCTGTTCTATTCTATTCTATTCTATTGAATGCCGTCTCAGGCGTTCTAAATCAACTGTTTGCATGACTATTTACTCTATGATAGAACATTCCACCCAGGATTCCTTTATGTTTGATGTTCACATCTTACAGTTCTTCCTTTATGAACGCCCAAAACACCTGACGCTTTTCTGAAAAGCTCCTCTAATTGCAGAAAAAAACCTTCCCATCATGGTTTTCTTTTTTGGGGGTTTCATATATAAGTGGTATTGAAGGGATGAAATTAGAACTTTTTCAAATGCACTGTCTGAAGCCATGGCTGCACTCACCACACTTTCTGCAGAGCCAAATGTTCTGCACAGGTCTTTAAACACAACCCTGGTGATATCTTGAAGATTTTCCTCGTTCATGAGGATATAATTTCTTTTCACTTTAGTCATCACCAGGAATGTTATCCTGTCTTTTATCAAAGGAATTAAATCTTTGTCCTTGATTTCGGCTTTTGATAAAAGCCTCAAAAACAGAGCAACGACGAGGTTGTTTGTCAGAAACTCTTTAGTAGACTCTGTTGACTCTGCAGAAAATTCCTCAACAATCGGATTAAAAGTAACTTTCTTTTTAGCAGTTTTTGTTGTTTTTAAATTATCATCGTGATGTTTGAGAATACTTTTGAGTTGTGGACCGTCGTCGGGAGCTTGAGTCTTTGTTGTTTTTAAGTTATCATCGTGATGTTTGAGAATACTTTTGAGTTGTGGACCGTCGTCGGGAGCTTGAGTCTTTGTTGTTTTTAAGTTATCATCGTGATGTTTGAGAATACTTTTGTGTTGTGCACCGTCGTCGGGAGCTTGAGTCTTTGTTGTTTTTAAGTTATCATCGTGATGTTTGAGAATACTTTTGTGTTGTGCACCGTCGTCGGGAGCTTGAGTCTTTGTTGTTTTTAAGTTATCATCGTGATGTTTGAGAATACTTTTGTGTTGTGCACCGTCGCCGTGAGCTTGTGACACGTGACTTGAATCGGAGGGTGACGCTGGGATTGTCAAGGACTCGGGTCCAGTCTGTGAATCTTCAGGTGGTAGAGCCCCTTTTTTAAGAAGGTTTTCAATATCTGTGAGTGCGCCTGCTACTTTAGCACTCTGAACTGGATCTGTCATCATCCAAAGAAAAACTGGCTGAAGAAACTTCCCAACAACATCTTCTGTGATGGAATACAGAACCTCGGGAGAAAAGTCCTTCTGTGTTCCCTCCATTGTATTTTTGGTTTCTGAAATGACTGAGTCTGATAGAAATAGACCCTTTGGTACAAAGGGAAGCTGATACACTTGGTCAGTCATCAAATGAGTGTACATCTCATCCGTTAAATCTTTTGAAAACGTCCGAACTTCCTTGGAACGCATGATGTTCTCCAGTTTCTCATTGAGCTCTTCTTCTGAACACCTGATTTCAGTCATCAAGTTGTTCAGATTTGTTTCGAAGGTGTCGAAATTAATCTCCGAAGTCCCCTGTTTTGTCATTGTGACCAATCTTTTCTTGGTGATCGCAGGTGAAGTTTCAGGCTCAGGAGACTCAGCCTCATCCATTTCCCCTTCAGGTAGAGGGGACTTCGAATTGTGCTCCATCTTCACGACAAATTGTTCATCTTGTCTCTCAAACGATTGCTTCAGATCCATCCTCATGTTGTCAAAGTGTTTCTTAACAAAACTGGAGAAAAAGGACGGCTGTTTTGGTCCTGTCTCTTTCGGGGTATCCGTCGGTCCAGGATTTGAGGCAAAGAAACGTCTCACTTCATCAATGATCAGGTCCATATTAAAAAGAGGTCCATGTGGAACACTGCTCCCGCTGGATCCAGCAGGACCCGCAGACTCGGGAGTTTCAACATTTTCCATGATGATGTCGACGATTTCAGCCGCTGCCCTATTTGCTGAGGGAGAGGGGCTGATGGGTAAACTGTTAGCACTTTCCTGAGTGGAACTCGATGTCTCAGATTTTGACCATTTCATCAGGATGTTGCTTATATCCTCAGTTAGTGAATCCTCAGAAATGAATGGTCTTTCGCTGTCAAATGATTGAAGGTTTTTAGTTTTACCTATACCTGTGCATTGTCTGGGACATTTGGTGTTAAGTGTCACTAAGCATCCTCTTAGATAGCTGGCAGCATGAGCAATCATGTCGCCAAGACATCTGATAGTAGACACGAGGCCACTGACGAAAATAGCAGGATTTGGGGGTAAATGTCTTGTTTCCATTACTTTGATTAAGAGAGAATTAACTCTCTCTTCTATCTCTTCCTCAGTCAGTTCGGTGAGTTCTTGGATGCCTCCATAGCTGTCTTGAGGGGCATTTAGACAGGTGGAGAAACTTTTGGTCAAGGACTCTCCAAGGTCAACTTTTACAGCTGTCAAAGTTAAATCCCCGTAATCCATGTTTTTTGGAGTGCGCTCTCGAGCCTTGGGAAGCCAGAATCTTAAGAGAACTGTTGACACAGTCTGTATAATGTCTGTTAACATTGCTGCAAGAATGGCTTGCATTTTAAAATCCGTTTTGCCAGCAACCAGCGAGGCCCACTGGGCTGCTGTGACTTTTTCCAGATGTCTTTTCACAATTGGAAGGATGTCTTCTTCTGTAATTGTGGATGTTTCCATCTGGATTCTGGTGAATTTCATTTTGTAGATCTTTCTTCTTCTCTGTATAGATGCAAAATAAAATTCTCGATGTGTCTTCACAAGATGTCTGCAATCCAGTAATTGTTGTAAGCGAGGTTTAGGGACACCTCCCGACCTAGGTGTAGGGGGCTTATAACAATTAAGTATGACGCAATTAAGTATGACGCACTAACGCACATCAGAGTATGACGTCACATAGAATGGTTAAAAAAAATAGTGGTGATAAACATCAGAGACGATGGAATTTTGGTCACGTGATCGCAATGCTGCATCTGCCCATCGGGAGCAAAGGGAAGATTCCCGCTGGGACACTTACGAGTTGGACCGCCGTCCCGATCAGGGAGAAAAGGTCTCGTGTCTGCCTGCAGATAGTATTATTATAGTATTATTTTTATTAGAAGTAGAAGAACTAACAGTAGTAATCGTGTAATATCTGTACACTCAGTACTTAAACTGCGTAGCCTATAAAAGTCATACAACATGCTTATTTCATGTATTTCAAGGCTCAGAGCGGATTTACACTTTCTGCACTGAAATAGCTATTTGCGACATAAACGGAGCGCTTTCAGGTTCAGTTTTCACTTCAGACAACTAAGCATAGCTATATGTTTCACCAAAGCAACCATAAATGGTTAGAGCCCTCTTCAGTGCTCTTGGCATCACGCGCGAACACACGCCACTATTCCGGGATTGGTCAGGAATGCCGGGAACCCTCCTCGTGACATGTCTGCCGGTATAAATACAGCGAGGCGCCGTGTTGTTATGCAGTTTTGGTGTATCAGAGGAAAATGTATCGTCTCGGCCAACAGTCTAGCCCCAAGATCGCCTTCGATTTTTTTTTATCCACTGTGCCACGGGATCATTTTCACTTTACTAGACAATACAATAAAAGCTGGTCGTGTATTGGCTGACTTTTGATCAAATTTGCCTTGAATCTGCACGAAAATGCCGAGGAACAAGAAGAAGAATAGCAGGGGAGAGTAAACGAGCGGCCTCGACGCTCTGGCCTTGCTTCTGCGTGGTCCTTCGGCTGGCGGTAGTTGTAGTTCTTTCTTTATTGTCGTTCCATCAAATGCAATTTAACGTGGTTACACTACGGACTACAAACGTTGGAAGCTGAGCTGTGTTAGATTCGGTTCTTTTAGTAGGAGGCTCAAGAACGGACCGAAGTAATTCAAGTGAAAATGAAGTGTTTATTTGTAGTCACACATCAAAGCATAACAGCGCTGGGCTCAGTGGAACAAAGCTCCCGCAGGAAGGCTGTCAGACTGAGCCATGATTTCCGGGTATCATGTTTATTTATAGCCTGATTGGTTGGACTCACATTCGACCGAGTATGATTGGACATGAGTAGGTTCAACATGCTTCGTCATATTCTCTGGATCAGCCCAAAACAATGTGTGCGTGTGTGTGTGTGTGTGTGTGTGTGTGTGTGAATCTGCCCTTGCTTTCCCAGGCTTTCCTAATTGTTTTGTCTTTCTACTCCTGGATCACTTTAGGTCATATGGAATAGTACTGAGACTTATTTCATTCATAATGTCTAAGAACAAAGCCAATTTTAACAACTGGTTTTTGAGTAACCTACAACAGTTATAAATGTGTACCAAACAGAAACCCTCTATCCTCTCACCTTGGAAACTAACAACGGCCACTCCCTGTCCGAAGGAAAATACACATGCGGTTGCTAGGTCAACATTATTTATCACTAGATAAATCTAATATTCTCTTAATACTCTAACATATTTTACCACTGTTTACGGCTTTATATAGTACAAAACAAAAAGTGGATTGAAGCAAAGTAGATTGGCTCCAACTGCATTAACGGTCAGCTGAAATTGCGTGTAACAAACACAAACATGCCTTCCAGAGGTGAATTTAGGCCAAGGCAGTGTCGCCTGTTGAGTCTGGTTTCAGTTTTATCTCCTATCTGAGGATAACTTTAGCCGGAATTTCTCAGAAGCCTGACTCGTAAAAATATAAACATTTAACAGGAGTCAAGATTTAACACTTATTTTAACTCCCAGGTTAATCTGGATTTCCACACAGGTCTCGGCGGGTTTCCTGTCTGCAGGGTTTCATTCTACTTTAGTCTCTTCTCGATGGTATTAACAAAAGTCCCCTTTCTTGGAAAATAGCTGACGTGAACTGTGGACTTTGGTTTGACCGGCTGCACACTTCCTCCTTTTACTGTGTCAAATCACTATCTGTTTATTCTGAACACGAGCTTTAAAACGGGGGCTGTAATTGCAGTGGTGGAGCCATGTTTCGGTGACCCGTGTGGCTCCAACCTGATCGCCGTTGTTTAAGCAGACAGCTAAAGTGAGTTTATTCCGATAGCCTTTTCATATGAGATGATACAAGCAGGACGGGATAAGCCGTGCAGAGGACACGCGACTGATTAGATAGCTGTGGTATTTGCTGTAGTACCTGTGTGGCGCTTGGGTTGCATAATAGTCTCACACCGGCCGGCTGTGCTGTTCCAGTGACTTTGATTATACTGAATTGCCTGTGTTTGTGTCACTCTGCTTCATTCTTAGGGGGCCAGCATGGAGCTGTGCAGCCTTTCAGTGATGAAGATGCCTCCATTGAGACCCTCAGTCACTGCAGCACCTTCAGTGACACCACAAGTGTGGCGGAGGAAGGTAGGTCCGGTTTGTATTCAGTGTTTTTGGCCTTTTGCTTGAACTTAAGCTTGTTTAACGAGTCTGTTTTCTACACCTTGTTGTGATTTCAGGCGCCGAGGCCAGTGAGGACACAGCCCAGGAGGATTTCCAGTATAAGCTGAAGGGGTTCATAGACAGCACTGTGGATAAGAGGTTCAAGTCCTGCCTTGTCTAAATTTTTACATGTTATCTGAGCTCCGGTGCACGTTTTTACACGTCCACAAAGCGAATTCAGTAAAAAAAGGAGTTCCACAAGAAAAACAGCGTGTTGTTTTCACAAAGAGTTTGCAACAACACACGGTTTTAGTGTTGTGGTCACCTTTTTAAACCAAAATTGGCACTTTTTATGCAGAATTTCAAACAATTTCCACTTGCTTAAACCTCTACCAATTGACTGCTTCCATAAACTGAAGTGGACTTAGGTTATTCATATAATTTAAGCAGAGAGATGGATGGTGATTTGATGGAAATGTATCTTTAAGTTTGTACGGATGAATATAAGACGCTACAGTTGGAGTCGGGGTGAGCAATCCTTCGCATTTGCTAGACACGGTGGGAATCGGTGAAAAGTTGTCTTGTTCCTGTTTTTCCCGCGGTGATCATGTGAAGTGCTGCTGCATTTTGTCACGCAGTACACATCCAGATGCAATGAAATGCACAACAAAATGCAGAGCAAACAGGCTATGTGCCTCAGATAAAGAACGGGCCGAACCAAACGTGTAACCTGCAACATGATGCGCTGCGGTGTGGCGTCACGTTGCCTTTAAACGAACTTCTGGAGTTTATCTTTCCAGGAATCATGATTCAATCACTGCTCATCAAAGCTGGACCTAATTTTTAGAAAGACATTTGACCTGGGACTGAACACATATAGTACCCTGCCTCTGTGTTTGTGTGGCGGTGTTAATGTTGGTGTATCTGTTTCCTCAGTGCTAAGACCCGACAGGGAGCTTTGGATGGGCTTAAGACGGCGATGGCTACACGGATCCTGTATGAGTTCATCTCAGAGAGAAGGATGACCATCACAGACAGCATCGAGCGTTGCCTTAAGAAAGGTACCAGAGAAGATAAAGATGCTTGTTGTTGTCGGCAGGTATTCTTTACTGATTGCACAGTTGACAACATGCGGGGGTTGTGGTACAGTTCCAGCAGCAGAAATGAGATGCTGGTGGGTTGAATGCTCGCGCGAGCGGTGTTGACCCTATATAGTGGCGGAAGTCGATGCGCGCCAGTAGTTGCAATTTTCTCCGTCACAGAGGTGGCGCTGCTAAGTGAAGGTTACCTCTACGCTACAACCACGAAAGTGGAGAAGAAAACAATGCCGCTGTCAAGAGCAGGAATACTGTAATTAATGATGCTGCTGCAGTTTTCGGATCATTTTAATTTTTTTAATTCAGTTAAAAGAGGTGAAGGTTTGAAGCCCCCGGCATCAACAGAGTCTCTGCCCTCTTCTTTGCCTTCACGTATCTGTAGGGTGACCACCTGCTCAAAAGCCAAAGGGGGGACAAGGGTGGACGCCTCACTGCCGCCAGACTCTTAGTGGTTTTTCGCATTTCTAGCACATACTACCTTACATGGTATATCAATTTATATATATATATATATATATATATATATCGATTCCTCTGTTATTGGTGATGTAATATATAACAATAATTATGATAACAATAATATTTTGAACATTCAATGACACACACTTTTTTTATCCACAAACCACAATCCACAACTAGATCTAGTCAAGTGTGCCGCGCCAACTGACTGACTGAAGTGCCTAGTGATGAGGTGCGTGAATTGACGTTCATCATCACTGCGAACGCTGAGTCAATTGTCATGGCAACAACAAATATTTGATAACAGCCAGCCTGTCAGATGCGACTGCAAAGGGTGTGTGTGTGCGCGCGCGTGTGGATCTGTTGTAGCTCTACAGTCTGCGGCGACTGTGCTGTTCTGAAATGTCAAGTAACGCTCGTTTGGCTATCTGGGTGGCGCGGGGAAAGTGACAACCCCAGCAAGAATCAATTATGCGGGACAAGCTCTGAATTTGCGGGACGGACTATTTTGGCCTCGAACGCTGTACGCGCACGCGCTATGCGGGACGGTTGGTCATCCTACGTATCTGTCCCGTAGCTTCTTCCACACATTCTTACAGAACTCTCCCTGTTTCCCCAAAGTTCTGCCCATCTCTGTGCACCAGTTTGGGGAGTTTACGTGCTCCCTGTGCTGTTTCACTGCAGTTTCGTACAGCTGCCTGTACAAACGCACCTCCTCACTGAGCCTGGTCTCACATCGGTCCATCCGGTTCGTTGTGCTCGGCGCCGCCAAGTTACAAAAATCGACTGGTGCACGACAACGCGCAGCGCCGTCTTTTCAAGGGAAGCACCAGGCCTGATGCGTCATTTTGACGTCACGGTGCGACACCGCCGTGACAGACGCGGCAACCATGCTACCGCCTTAAGACTCTGAAACCCATCTTCAAAAACATCCTGGCAGATGGATCAGCCAACATACAAGCCAGACAAGCTGTGAGTGTGATTGTGGGGATTTTTCTGAGTTCTGTCTGGATTTTTCCACTGAAGTTTGTTTGTTTTGTTTCTGTCAAAGGTGGCGACAAGTCTGGGACTCTGCACACTTGTTGCAGAAGATGACATTTTGGTGAGTTTGCAAGAACTTCTGTGTCTGGCCACGACTTGACACGAGTGTTTTTAGACTGAGAGATGACGTGTAATGTCGGATCCCTGCTGCAGGACGTGCAGGCCACCATGGAGTGTTTTGAGAACCTGTTCACCCGGTTGTACGCAAAGGCAGACGGGACCTGTCCTTCCACGAGTCCGCAGACGAGCCAGCTCTACACCAACGCCGAAAGATATCAACAAAAAAAACGGGCAAAAAGACATGAACCGAAAAACTAAACATGGATTGAAACTCAAAAACGTGACCTAAAACATGAAACTAAAAACAAGAGTCCATGGACGTGACAAGTGTATGTACCCTTCATTTTTTGATAGAAAAAACACAAATAAACAGTATGGCAGACCATGTCAGGTTCAACCCTTTTCATTGAGCTTTTGAGACTTTGGCTCCCTGACTAAAACACAGATGTTTGCGTTTATTCAGGCTTTCATTGAAAATCTTCCATCGCTTCAAGGAGCCAGTTTCAAGGTTAAGGATTTATTTGAGATGTACGCTGGATGAGGCCAACATGACAGCCTCCTGTGTCAAAGAAAACCAAAACGTTTTACTTTGCGTCCATCAGTCTGTCCGTTCAAAAGCATGTGTGTTAGCGGTCGTGTATCTGTTAGTCTCTAAATATGATACAGATATTTGTCTTTGTGACTCTTCAGGGATGTGAGTATGTGTGTGTTTCTGTATCAGAGCAATGGAGTTGGTATCATTTGAGATTGCTTACATATGTGTAAATCCATGTGTGCTATATGGTAGCTGAGGTTTATATTCCAGATGATTCATGTCAGCATCACATCTACCTGTGTGAGCTGTTTGACTTTAGGTCAAAGCTCTCCATTTTGTGGGAAATCTGTTTCTCCGGCTGTCCCAGTTTTAGCACCGTAACAACAACGAGGCTTTGCTGCTCACGTCGATGTGTCATTTGTGTTACTGTGGAAATTAGAGCGAGTTTTAAAAGCTGTCTCTTCAGCTTTTGCAACAAAATCCTCCTCCTTGTTTGTATTGCCTGTTGGGCAGTTGGAAGGTACTCCTGTGATTTAAGGCTTCTAGTTCAAAAAGTAAAGTTGTGATGGCTATGAAAGTCACGTCATGAGTAAGAGGACAAATTTTCCAAAGAATTGATAGTAAAATTATGTCTGTAGGTTAAAGGTTTGTGTTACACAGTGACAGGTTTCTGTACTGGGCCACTGTCAGTTGGAGCCTCCACTTTACACACGAATATTCCGTCTCATTGGAATGCATTATAAACTCAGCACGGTCGTTATGTAACTATGGAGACCGAACCGCAGCTGGGCACAAAGAAACAGGTACAAACTGTAGCGGTGGGACACTTTTCAACCACGCGCACTCTTGAAACTCTAATGTCCTGAGCAGAAACCATGAAAATTATTTTTTGAGCGCCGAAAGGTACAGATTAGCGTGCTGATGTGTTCAAAATGCAGCAGCTCTATTGCTCCCGAGGTGCTCGGTTCCCGAACAGGTTCAGCAATTGCTCCCACCAACAGACAACGTTATTGATGGGACCGTGTGTGGCTGCGTGACATTTACCTTTATCACGGGCCATTCCTCGCCGCTCACAGCCACCGTTACTGCTCTATAAAACAGTTTAGAACCACCTGGGGGGGGGGTGAAAAGTTGCTCAGTTTTTAAATACAGGAAAACAAGAAAACAATGTGCTTTTCCAGTGTTTATTTCACCATCCTTAGTCCTTAACATTATATACCCACTAAACAACATTTAGCTTACATAAATAATCTGCTACGGTTAACTAATTAGTGCAACTTAATATGAAATCCAGAGGGTTGGGTCAGACACAAAATATTTGTCTTGATGGAAAAACTATGTTACAAGACAAATTATGGAAATTTTTCAATAAATTACATTTTAGGGGGAAAAAAGAAAGGTCACGTGATGAGAAACTATACATCGAATGTACAACATAGCTATTCTGGGCACAGAATACTTCCTTTTCATGTGTAAAGTACTACACAACCCACGGTCCCATTTCAAAAGTCGAAACAAAGTGTTTCTTCCTGGTGGACGAACACATGAGCACAAACTGCATCTAAAAGCGGGGGGTAGAATCAACGAGTAAAGAAAAAGAAAGGCATAAGAAAAAGATTAAAACTCTCCCACATCCACCCTCTTGTCTCTGAACTTGCTCCTGGCCTTGGTCCGAGCCTTGAACGCGGCAGAGTTATGGAGATGCTGGAAAACAAAAGCGAGGCGATTAGATGGAAGCCGGGAGGGAGTCCGACACACAGACGATGGGAGCAGCTTACCCTTTCAAAGCGAGAAATTTTCATGGCCTTCATTGTGGCCGAATCAACCAGCATGGGTGGTCCCAGTTCAAACACGTCTCTGATGAACTCGTTCGCCTGGTTGGAGAACAGTGAATCATTAGGCTGAATGTAGGAAGCCCACATTTATGGTGAGACAACAAGGAAGGAAACATACCTGCAGGTGGTAATTCATTCCCGAGCCCACAAACTCCCTGAAGGCATCGTATGTCCTCTTTCTAACCCAGCTGTCAATGGTCATGCGTTCCGTCCCAAAGCGAATCGTCTCTGACTGGAAGTCACCTTCCTGGAAAATATAAAAATCAATCAGCACCCGGAATCCTGTGAGAATGGGCCTAAAACGTTCACCAATCACCATTAAGCCATCCGGAGTAAAAAGCAGGAAACAAAGAGACTCACCTCAACAGCCCTGAGTACGTCCCTGAACACAGACCGCTGCTTCCTCTTATCCGTCTTGGCTCTGTGCTTGTTGCAGTCGGTGGCTAACGCGTTCAGCTTATCGCAGAGTTCATCCCACTCACTGAATTCAAACTCCTAAAGAGACAGACAGAGATAAAAAAAAAAATATATCAATTGTGAGCCCTAAAAATGTAAGACACACTGGAAACAGACTGAAGCTTCATCTAAAAACCACAACTTACAGGATCGATATCCCTGGCCAGCTCGAAGAGCAGGGCGATGGTCTCCCCTGCAGCGATTCGCATGTTGACATCGTCGCTCTCGAGCAGCCTCGGTAGTTTGGACAGGTGTCTGCACAGCAAAGTATCAGTCCATTCAACAATCCCCGGTATAAATAATGCCAGTAAACATTCACTCTGGCCGTCGGTCTTACTTGTGCAGGATGTCTTTGAGCTGGTTGGCTGAGCAGATGGTGAGCAGCAGCGCCCAGGAAAGGAGGGCGTTGGTGTAGAGCTGGCTCGTCTGCGGACTCGTGGAAGGACAGGTCCCGTCTGCCTTTGCGTACAACCGGGTGAACAGGTTCTCAAAACACTCCATGGTGGCCTGCACGTCCTGCAGCAGGGATCCGACATTACACGTCATCTCTCAGTCTAAAAACACTCGTGTCAAGTCGTCGCCACACATAAAATATTTACGAGACGATGCTTAAGTTTAGCTGCCGATCCTGCTGACTTCATGAGAGCAGATCCGGCGCAATGATGTGCACAAACACAGATGTGACAGAACGCTGTCTCAGCAGGCTGCCCTCCAGCCCAGATGTCACACCACAAATCAGACACAGAAGTTCTTGCAAACTCACCAAAATGTCATCTTCTGCAACAAGTGTGCAGAGTCCCAGACTTGTCGCCACCTTTGACAGAAACAAAACAAACAAACTTCAGCCGACGTCGAGTGGAAAAATCCAGACAGAACTCAGAAAAATCCCCACAATCACACTCACAGCTTGTCTGGCTTGTATGTTGGCTGATCCATCTGCCAGGATGTTTTTGAAGATGGGTTTCAGAGTCTTAAACACCTCTTCGCTCTCAATTCCAGAGCCCAACTGAATGCACAACAAGCAGGCTAAAGAAGCTGCCGCTCGCTGCTCCTCGCCTTTGCCTGAGGAAGAATTTTTCCATGAGCATTCAACCCACCAGCATCTCATTTCTGCTGCTGGAACTGTACCACAACCCCCGCATGTTGTCAACTGTGCAATCAGTAAAGAATACCTGCCGACAACAACAAGCATCTTTATCTTCTCTGGTACCTTTCTTAAGGCAACGCTCGATGCTGTCTGTGATGGTCATCCTTCTCTCTGAGATGAACTCATACAGGATCCGTGTAGCCATCGCCGTCTTAAGCCCATCCAAAGCTCCCTGTCGGGTCTTAGCACTGAGGAAACAGATACACCAACATTAACACCGCCACACAAACACAGAGGCAGGGTACTATATGTGTTCAGTCCCAGGTCAATTGTCTTTCTAAAAATTAGGTCCAGCTTTGATGAGCAGTGATTGAATCATGATTCCTGGAAAGATAAACTCCAGAAGTTTGTTTTAAGGCAACGTGACGCCACACCGCAGCGCATCATGTTGCAGGTTACACGTTTGGTTCGGCCCGTTCTTTATCTGAGGCACATAGCCTGTTTGCTCTGCATTTTGTTGTGCATTTCATTCCATCTGGATGTGTACTGCGTGACAAAGTGCAGCAGCACTTCACATGATCACCGCGGGAAAAACAGGAACAAGACAACTTTTCACCGATTCCCACCGTGTCTAGCAAATGCGAAGGATTGCTCACCCCGACTCCAACTGTAGCGTCTTATATTCATCCGTACAAACTTAAAGATACATTTCCATCAAATCACCATCCATCTCTCTGCTTAAATTATATGAATAACCTAAGTCCACTTCAGTTTATGGAAGCAGTCAATTGGTAGAGGTTTAAGCAAGTGGAAATTGTTTAAAATTCTGCATAAAAAGTGCCAATTTTGGTTTAAAAAGGTGACCACAACACTAAAACCGTGTGTTGTTGCAAACTCTTTGTGAAAACAACACGCTGTTTTTCTTGTGGAACTCCTTTTTTTTACTGAATTCGCTTTGTGGACGTGTAAAAACGTGCACCGGAGCTCAGATAACATGTAAAAATTTAGACAAGGCAGGACTTGAACCTCTTATCCACAGTGCTGTCTATGAACCCCTTCAGCTTATACTGGAAATCCTCCTGGGCTGTGTCCTCACTGGCCTCGGCGCCTGAAATCACAACAAGGTGTAGAAAACAGACTCGTTAAACAAGCTTAAGTTCAAGCAAAAGGCCAAAAACACTGAATACAAACCGGACCTACCTTCCTCCGCCACACTTGTGGTGTCACTGAAGGTGCTGCAGTGACTGAGGGTCTCAATGGAGGCATCTTCATCACTGAAAGGCTGCACAGCTCCATGCTGGCCCCCTAAGAATGAAGCAGAGTGACACAAACACAGGCAATTCAGTATAATCAAAGTCACTGGAACAGCACAGCCGGCCGGTGTGAGACTATTATGCAACCCAAGCGCCACACAGGTACTACAGCAAATACCACAGCTATCTAATCAGTCGCGTGTCCTCTGCACGGCTTATCCCGTACTGCTTGTATCATCTCATATGAAAAGGCTATCGGAATAAACTCACTTTAGCTGTCTGCTTAAACAACCGCGATCAGGTTGGAGCCACACGGGTCACCGAAACATGGCTACACCACTGCAATTACAGCCCCCGTTTTAAAGCTCGTGTTCAGAATAAACAGATAGTGATTTGACACAGTAAAAGGAGGAAGTGTGCAGCCGGTCAAACCAAAGTCCACAGTTCACGTCAGCTATTTTCCAAGAAAGGGAACTTTTGTTAATACCATCGAGAAGAGACTAAAGTAGAATGAAACCCTGCAGACAGGAAACCCGCCGAGACCTGTGTGGAAATCCAGATTAACCTGGGAGTTAAAATAAGTGTTAAATCTTGACTCCTGTTAAATGTTTATGTTTTTACGAGTCAGGCTTCTGAGAAATTCCGGCTAAAGTTATCCTCAGATAGGAGATAAAACTGAAACCAGACTCAACAGGCGACACTGCCTTGGCCTAAATTCACCTCTGGAAGGCATGTTTGTGTTTGTTAGCTTACTCCCATAACACAGAAGTCTCACAGCTAAACGTGAATGTCTTTGGATACTTCAAGCCATGACAAACACTTGATTTCAAGTAGCTATCTTATCAAATCGCCAGCCGTTGTATTTTTGTAGAGGACATGCGTTGACGTGGACTATTTTCCCCGGAACCGCTGGTATCTAAAACTGGGGCCGCCTCTTAACCACCCGCCATCAGTCCAAAATGTCCGCCTTCCACCGCTACGAAGGGATAACCCTCCAAAAAGCCAATATACAAACACAAAACAACTATCACGCGTTAAAGTTGAATGTCAGCTAACGTTAGCCGATAATAACGTCTGTAGACGCAATTTCAGCTGACCTTTAATGCGGTTGGAGCCAATCCACTTCGCTTCAATCCACTTTGTTTTGTACTATATAAAGCCGTAAACAGTGGTAAAATATGTTAGAGTATCAAGAGAATATTAGATTTATCTATCGATAAATAATGTTGACCTAGCAACCGCATGTGTATTTTCCTTCGGACAGGGAGTGGCCGTTGTTAGTTTCCAAGGTGAGAGGATAGAGGGTTTCTGTTTGGTACACATTTATAACTGTTGTAGGTTACTCGAAAACCAGTATATAACCGTATCGTTGCAATTTTGCAAGTAACCGTAACAACGGTTGCTGTTTTGTGTCGACGGCTAGCTAGCTTAGTGTGTTCACAGGTCAGCTTCCAACGTTTGTAGTCCGTAGTGTAACCACGTTAAATTGCATTCAATGGAACGACAATAAAGAAAGAACTACAACTACCGTCAGCCGAAGGACCACGCAGAAGCTAGGCCAGAGCGTCGAGGCCGCTCGTTTACTTACCCCTGCTATTTTTCTTCTTGTTCCTCGGCATTTTCGTGCAGATTCAAGGCAAATTTGATCAAAAGTCAGCCAATACACGACCAGCTTTTATTGTATTGTCTAGTAAAGTGAAAATGATCCCGTGGCACAGTGGATAAAAAAAAATCGAAGGCGATCTTGGGGCTAGACTGTTGGCCGAGACGATACATTTTCCTCTCATACACCAAAACTGCATAACAACACGGCGCCTCGCTGTATTTATACCGGCAGACATGTCACGAGGAGGGTTCCCGGCATTCCTGACCAATCCCGGAATAGTGGCGTGTGTTCGCGCGTGATGCCAAGAGCACTGAAGAGGGCTCTAACCATTTATGGTTGCTTTGGTGAAACATATAGCTATGCTTAGTTGTCTGAAGTGAAAACTGAACCTGAAAGCGCTCCGTTTATGTCGCAAATACCTATTTCAGTGCAGAAAGTGTAAATCCGCTCTGAGCCTTATACATGAAATAAGCATGTTGTATGACTTTTAAAGGCAGTTTAAGTACTGAGTGTACAGATATTACACGATTACTACTGTTAGTTCTTCTACTTCTAATAAAAATAATACTATAATAATACTATCTGTAGGCAGACACGAGACCTTTTCTCCCTGATCGGGACGGCGGTCCAACTCGTAAGTGTCCCAGCGGGAATCTTCCCTTTGCTCCCGATGGGCAACTGCAGCATTGCGATCACGTGACCAAAATTCCATCGTCTCTGATGTTTATCACCACTATTTTTTTTAACCATTCTATGTGACGTCATACTCTGATGTGCGTTAGTGCGTCATACTTAATTGCGTCATACTTAATTGTTATAAGCCCCCTACACCTAGGTTGGGAGGTGTCCCTAAACCTCGCTTACAACCATTACTGGATTGCAGACATCTTGTGAAGACACATCGAGAATTTTATTTTGCATCTGGACAGAGAAGAAGAACGATGTACAAAATGAAATCAAGCGGTATGCAGGAGGAATTATTCACAATTACAGAAAAAGACATCCTTCCAATTGTGAAAAGACATCTGGAAAAAGTCACAGCAGCTCAATGGACCTCGCTGCTTGCTGGCAAAATGGTTTTTAAATTGCAAGTCATTCTTGCAGCGATGGTAACAGACATTATACAGACTGTGTCAGCAGTTCTCTTAAGAGCTGTGCTTCCCAAGAGGGATCCCAAGGGTTTCATCTGGAGAACCGTAAAAGTTGACCTTGGAAAGTCCTTTAACAAAAGTTTCTCCACCTGTCTAAATGCCCCTCAAGACAGCTATGGAGGCATCCAAGAACTCACCGAACTGACTGAGGAAGAGATAGAAGAGAGAGTTAATTCTCTCGTAGTCACAATAAAGGAAAAAAGGCATTTACCCCCAAAGCCTGCTATTTTCGTCAGTGGCCTCGTGTCTAATATCATATGTCTTTACGACATGATTGCTCAAGCTGCCAGCTATCTAAGAGGATGCTTAGTGACAGTTAACACCAAATGTCCCAGACAATGCACAGGTATAGGTAAAACTAAAAACCTTCAATCATTTGACAGCGAAAGACCATTCATTTCTGAGGATTCACTAACTGAGGATATAAGCAACATCCTGATGAAATGGTCAAAATCTGAGACATCGAGTTCCACTCAGGAAAGTGCTAACAGTTTACCCATCAGCCCCTCTCCCTCAGCAAATAGGGCAGCGGATGAAATCGTCGACATCATCATGGAAAATGCTGAAACTCCCGAGTCTGCGGGTCCTGCTGGATCCAGCGGGAGCAGTGTTCCACATGGACCTCTTTTTAATATGGACCTGATCATTGATGAAGTGAGACGTTTCTTTGCCTCAAATCCTGGACCGATGGATACCCCGAAAGAGATAGAACCAGAAGAGCAGTCCTTCTTCTCCAGTTTTGTTAGGACACACTTTGACAACATGAGGATGGATCTGAAGCAATCGTTTGAGAGACAAGATGAACAATTTGTCTTGAAGTTGGTGTCTTATGGGCCTGAAACTTCACCTGCGATCACCAAGAAAAGATTGGTCACAATGACAAAACAGGGGACTTCGGAGATTAATTTCGACACCTTAGAAACAAATCTGAACAACTTGATGACTGAAATCAGGTTTTCAGAAGAAGGGCTCTATTGGAAACTGGAGGACATCATGCATTCCGAGGAAGTTTCGACATTTTCAAAAGATTTAACGGATGAGATGTACACTCATTTGATGACTGACCAAGTGTATCAGCTTCCCTTTGTACCAAAGGGTCTATTTCTATCAGACTCAGTCATTTCAGAAACCAAAAAGACAATGGAGGGAACACAGAAGGACTTTTCTCCCGAGGTTCTGTATTCCATCACAGAAGATGCTGTTGGGAAGTTTCTTCAGCCATTTTTTCTTTGGATGATGACAGAACCAGTTCAGAGTGCTAAAGTAGCAGGCGCACTCACAGATATTGAAAACCTTCTTAAAAAAGGGGCTCAACCACCTGAAGATTCACAGACTGGACCCGAGTCCTTGACAATCCCAGCGTCACCCTCCGATTCAAGTCACGTGTCACAAGCTCCCGACGACGGTGCACAACACAAAACTATTCTCAAACATCACGATGATAATTTAAAAACAACAAAGACTGCTAAAAAGAAAGTTACTTTTAATCCGATTGATGAGGAATTTTCTGCAGAGTCAACAGAGTCTACTAAAGAGTTTCTGACAAACAACCTCGTCGTTGCTCTGTTTTTGAGGCTTTTATCAAAAGCCGAAATCAAGGACAAAGATTTAATTCCTTTGATAAAAGAAAAGATAACATTCCTGGTGATGACTAAAGTGAAAAGAAATTATATCCTCATGAACGAGGAAAATCTTCAAGATATCACCAAGGTTGTGTTTAAAGACCTGTGCAGAACATTTGGCTCTGCAGAAAGTGTGGTGAGTGCAGCCATGGCTTCAGACAGTGCATTTGAAAAAGTTCTAATTTCATCCCTTCAATACCACTTATATATGAAACCCCCAAAAAAGAAAACCATGATGGGAAGGTTTTTTTCTGCAATTAGAGGAGCTTTTCAGAAAAGCGTCAGGTGTTTTGGGTGTTCATAAAGGAAGAACTGTAAGATGTGAACATCAAACATAAAGGAATCCTGGGTGGAATGTTCTATCATAGAGTAAATAGTCATGCAAACAGTTGATTTAGAACGCCTGAGACGGCATTCAATAGAATAGAATAGAACAGAACATCCATTAATCATCAAATGGTAATCAGACTGCTGCAGCAAAATATTGAATGATCAAAGATTTACATAGAATAGAATAGAAAAAATCTTTATTCATCCCACAATGGGGGAAATTCAAATTAGTCAAGAAGCTCAAAAATTATAAACATTAAAATGACTGTATATTAGACAACAACAATAATACTACTAACAATAATGATGATAATTGGATAAATAAATAAATGAAACAAATAGATAAAAATAAAAAGTCATGGTAAATGTTTTGGGTAGTGTCAGGATCAGGCAGACAGTGGACCCACAGAGCAGACCAGAGGCAGACGAGGTAGAAGTAAGGGAGTTTATTCCAAGGCGGTACACGTGAAGGCAGTCCGTAAAGGCAAAGGTACAAAATTGCTAGGCAAAAAGGTAAAAAGGGATATCCAGAGAACAAGGCAAAAGTGGAAATAATCAGGAATGTATATATCACGAGGGAATAAATCGCCGGAAAGCTACACCAAATACGCAGACAATCTGACAAAGACACACTGGGGAGAAAAGGTATAAATAAACAGGACACAGGTGAAAACAATGGGCAATCACACACAGCGGAAGTCAAGAAACCTAAAGTAACGCACAACAGGAAGTGAGGAAAAAATAAAACAGGAAACTGACAAGACTAACAAAAATAGACAATGAACAGACAAGACAGACCCTGACAGGTAAAACAGAATGATGGTATGTAATGTGTGATCTCAAAGTGAAATTATATGAAATTATACAAAGTGATATATATTATCAAAAGCCGAAATCAAGGACAAAGATTTAATTCCTTTGATAAAAGAAAAGATAACATACCTGGTGATGACTAAAGTGGAAAGAAATGATATCCTCATGAACGAGAAAAATCTTCACGATATCACCAGGGTTGTGTTTAAAGACCTGTGCAGAACATTTGGCTCTGCAGAAAGTGTGCTGAGTGCAGCCATGGCTTCAGACAGTGCATTTGATAAAGTTCTAATTTCATCCCTTCAATACCACTTATATATGAAACCCCCAAAAAAGAAAACCATGATGGGAAGGTTTTTTTCTGCAATTAGAGGAGCTTTTCAGAAAAGCGTCAGGTGTTTTGGGTGTTCATAAAGGAAGAACTGTAAGATGTGAACATCAAACATAAAGGAATCCTGGGTGGAATGTTCTATCATAGAGTAAATAGTCATGCAAACAGTTGATTTAGAACGCCTGAGACGGCATTCAATAGAATAGAATAGAACAGAACATCCATTAATCATCAAATGGTAATCAGACTGCTGCAGCAAAATATTGAATGATCAAAGATTTACATAGAATAGAATAGAATAGAAAAATTCTTTATTCATCCCACAATGGGGGAAATTCAAATTAGTCAAGAAGCTCAAAAATTATAAATATTAAAATGACAGTATATTAGACAACAACAATAATACTACTAACAATAATGATGATAATTGGATAAATAAATAAATTAAACAAATAGATCAAAATAAAAAGTCATGGTAAATGTTTTGGGTAGTGTCAGGATCAGGCAGACAGTGGACCCACAGAGCAGACCAGAGGCAGACGAGGTAGAAGTAACGGAGTTTATTCCAAGGCGGTACACGTGAAGGCAGTCCGTAAAGGCAAAGGTACAAAATTGCTAGGCAAAAAGGTAAAAAGGGATATCCAGAGAACAAGGCAAAAGTCGAAATAACCAGGAATGTATATATCACGAGGGAATAAATCGCCGGAAAGCTACACCAAATACGCAGACAATCTGACAAAGACACACTGGGGAGAAAAGGTATAAATAAACAGGACACAGGTGAAAACAATGGGCAATCACACACAGCGGAAGTCAAGAAACCTAAAGTAACGCACAACAGGAAGTGAGGAAAAAATAAAACAGGAAACTGACAAGACTAACAAAAATAAACAATGAACAGACAAGACAGACCCTGACAGGTAAAACAGAATGATGGTATGTAATGTGTGATCTCAAAGTGAAATTATATCGTTACAGAATACGTTATTGCCCAAAAGAAAATAAATAAACTTCAAATACAAAATAAGAACTAAAGGTGATGCTGAGAGTTATTGTACAAAACTATTAATGTGGGTAGGAACACCTCCTGTACCAGCCCATATGACAGCAAAGCCTAAAAAGGCTTTTTCTGAACACATTTAGCTGTTTGATTCAAGATTCAAGATTCAAGAGGGTTTATTGTCATTCCAGCCATATACACAGTACACAGTAGCCTGGCTGACGCGTCCACAATCTCGATGAGATGGTGGTCTGGGAACTAGGTGTGCATTTTCTCGTATTTGAGGCGTGGTTTACGAATGCCTAGAGCCGTTTATTGGGTGCTACGAATGTCAATCAAATGACGTCAGGTATTTCCCATGCTGCTTTGCGCGCGATTCATAGCCAATTGTATCACTTATACCAGATAACGACAGAAATTCGACGAGGAAGAAGAAAAAAATGAAAAATAAAAGTAAACTTGCGCTCTAAGCTACTTAAATTGACAACAAAGTAGGCCTATATGCTATATTCTACATGAATTTTTATGTTGTAGAGTTGTGAATTTATTTTAATAATGGAGAAATTGAGCAGCCTTGCTTTGTTGTCTACAGTAGTAGCTCAACCCTCATCTTACTTTGAAGCTCCCAGCTCCCAGAAGTGACGTCGACGTAGCTTTAGCAGCAGAAAAGCTATCAGGCTTGTGTTGATGAGTGGCCTGGAAAACCAGCGCCAACTGCTGGACGGCAAAATGTTTTGCCTGCGGTTGGGTCTGGCCTCGAACCACTTTTCATTTTGAAAATACTGCCCTGAATCTGGCAGATGGCAAGTAAACCAATCACAACGCAGAGATGTGTTTTGAATCAACACGGGCGGGGCAGAGGGTTCTGGTGCGGGGTTTTGAGGGAGTGACGACAGAGCAGTGCGACGTTGGGCAGTGGAAGCGAACATAGACAGCGAAAGCACAACAAGAAAGATGGCGGCGGCAATGGAACAGCGCTCGTTTGATTCAGCCTTGGCATCAGTTTTGGAAGAGTCCCCTCCCACCAAAGCTTTCTGTCGCGCTTACTACGTTACAGTCAGTTGCGCTGATTGGTCAGAGCGTTGGCCTATAGGCACAGACACGGTTTGAAAGACAACGGGTTGTGCTCATCAACAATGTTCCGTTGTATCCATTGATCGGAGCCAGACTAAATTAGACATCCAATCCATTTAGGCTGGTTTATCAGGCTAGTTGATGAGGGATATCGATCCTGTAAGTTGTGGTTTTTAGATGAAGCTTCAGTCTGTTTCCAGTGTGTCTTACATTTTTAGGGCTCACAATTGATATTTTTTTTTTATCTCTGTCTGTCTCTTTAGGAGTTTGAATTCAGTGAGTGGGATGAACTCTGCGATAAGCTGAAGGCAAGGCAAGGCAATTTTATTTATAGAGCACAATTCATATACAGGGCAATTCAAAGTGCTTTACAGCTACATAAAATCACAAGAAGGCAATAAAACCATTAAAAAGGAATAAAAAAATAAAAAATAAAAGAAAGAAATTAAAAAAGAAAGAAATTTAAAACCCATTAAAATAATCATTAAGTAATTAAAAAGTGAAGAGTGCAGATAAAATACTTTCAGGTGTCATATGCACAGCTAAATAGAACTGTTTTCAGCCTGGATTTAAACATTGTCAGAGTTGAGGCCTGTCTCACATCTTCTGGAAGACTGTTCCAGATTTTAGGGGCATAAAACTGAAACGCAGCCTCACCTTGTTTAGTCCTGACTCTGGGCACCAGCAGGAGACCCCTCCCTGAGGTTCTCAGAGCCCGAGTTGGTTCATATGGCTCTAACATGTCAGAGATGTACTTTGGCGCTTGACCGTGAAGAGACTTGTACACAAGCAGAGCTGTTTTAAAGTCTATTCTCTGAGCGACAGGAAGCCAGTGCAGAGACCTGAGCACTGGACTAATATGGTCGTATTTCCTGGTTCTAGTCAGGACTCGAGCAGCAGCGTTCTGGATGTACTGCAGCTGTCTTATAGCCCGTTTAGAGAGCCCAGTGAGCAGGCCGTTACAGTAGTCTAACCTGCTGGAGACAAACGCATGGATCAGTCTCTCTAAGTCTGGTTTAGACACTATTCCTTTGATTCTGGCAATGTTTTTTAGATGGAAAAAAGCTGCTGATGTTACAGATTTAATGTGGCTGTTAAAGTTCAGGTCTGAGTCCAATATGACCCCGAGATTTCTAACTTGATAGTTAGGTTTTAGAGAGAGAGTCTCAAGGTGACTGATAACACTTTCTCTTTGTTTCTGTGGGCCACAGACAATGATTTCAGTTTTGTCTGAGTTTAGCTGGAGGAAATTGTTTTGCATCCACACACTGATCTGTTCGATGCAGCGACACAGTGTATCTACAGGCCCGTGTTCTCCTGCCGTCAGTGACACGTAGATCTGAGTGTCATCTGCATAATTGTGGTAGGACACATTATAGCTGCGTATTAGCTGGCCTAGTGGAAGCATGTACAGATTGAACAATACGGGTCCCAGGATTGACCCCTGGGGAACCCCACAGGTCATAGCCATTTGGTCTGAGACACAGTTACCAATTTCAACAAAATATTTCCTGTCGTCCAGATAGGACTTGAACCAGTTTAAAGCACGACCAGAGATTCCCACCCAGTCTTCTAACCTCTGTAATAAGATCGCATGGTCAACTGTGTCAAAGGCAGCACTCAGGTCCAGCAGAACTAAGACTGTGACTCTACTTGCATCTGTGTTCAGGCGGATGTCATTTGTCACCTTGATCAGAGCTGTCTCAGTGCTGTGGTGGGGCCTAAAGCCTGATTGGAAAGTATCAAAAGCATTGTTAGACAGGAGAAAGTCACTAAGCTGTTGGTATACAACTTTTTCTAGGACTTTGCCTAAGAATGGCAGGTTTGATTTGGGCCGGTAGTTGTTCAGTACTGTGGCATCAAGATTGCTCTTCTTTAGAAGAGGCTTAATGACAGCAGTTTTTAAGGCCTTTGGAAATGTTCCAGTCTGGAGTGAGATGTTGACTAGATGAGCAAGTTGTGGTAACAAACTGCTCAGCACAGACTTTAGGAATCTAGTGGGTAACTCATCAAGGCAGCACGTTGATGAACTCAGACTGCAGATGGTCTCTTTGACTGTTTTGTCAGTAACAGGTGTGAAATGTGTCAGCTCTAGGTGTTTAGCTGGCTGCAGAGTAGTTATTTGTGTTGTGGAAATTATTGCATTTTTAATGCCTTGCCTTGAATATTGCAAACTCATTACACTTGGATGTAGAAATGAGTTCTAAAGGCAGTGAAACTGGAGGGTTTGTTAATCTGTTTACTGTAGCAAACAGGACACGAGAGTTGTTACTGCAGTTTTTGATGATTTCAGAAAAATAACTCTCCCTTGTTCTACGCAAAGTCTGGTTGAACACACATAGCTTTTCTTTGTAAGTCTCATAATGAACCTGGAGCTTTGACTTGCGCCATTTCCGTTCGGCTCTCCGGCACTCCCTTTTCTGTGCCCTGACCGACTCTTCTTTCCTCCATGGCGCCCTTTGCCTACTTTTAACCATTCTAACCTTGACAGGAGCAATGGTATCCAAAACATTTAAGAGACTTGATGTGTAAGAACGCGTTAGCCACCGACTGTAACAAGCACAGAGCCAAGACGGATAAGAGGAAGCAGCGGTCTGTGTTCAGGGACGTACTCAGGGCTGTTGAGGTGAGTCTCTTTGTTTCCTGCTTTTTACTCCGGATGGCTTAATGGTGATTGGTGAACGTTTTAGGCCCATTCTCACAGGATTCCGGGTGCTGATTGATTTTTATATTTTCCAGGAAGGTGACTTCCAGTCAGAGACGATTCGCTTTGGGACGGAACGCATGACCATTGACAGCTGGGTTAGAAAGAGGACATACGATGCCTTCAGGGAGTTTGTGGGCTCGGGAATGAATTACCACCTGCAGGTATGTTTCCTTCCTTGTTGTCTCACCATAAAGGTGGGCTTCCTACATTCAGCCTAATGATTCACTGTTCTCCAACCAGGCGAACGAGTTCATCAGAGACGTGTTTGAACTGGGACCACCCATGCTGGTTGATTCGGCCACAATGAAGGCCATGAAAATTTCTCGCTTTGAAAGGGTAAGCTGCTCTCATCGTCTGTGTGTCGGACTCCCTCCCGGCTTCCATCTAATCGCCTCGCTTTTGTTTTCCAGCATCTCCATAACTCTGCCGCGTTCAAGGCTCGGACCAAGGCCAGGAGCAAGTTCAGAGACAAGAGGGTGGATGTGGGAGAGTTTTAATCTTTTTCTTACGCCTTTCTTTTTCTTTACTCGTTGATTCTACCCCCCGCTTTTAGATGCAGTTTGTGCTCATGTGTTCGTCCACCAGGAAGAAACACTTTGTTTCGACTTTCGAAATGGGACCGTGGGTTGTGTAGTACTTTACACATGAAAAGGAAGTATTCTGTGCCCAGAATAGCTATGTTGTACATTTGATGTATAGTTTCTCATCACGTGACCTTTCTTTTTTCCCCCTAAATTTAATTTATTGGAAAATTTCCATAATTTGTCTTGTAACATAGTTTTTCCATCAAGACAAATATTTTGTGTCTGACCCAACCCTCTGGATTTCATATTAAGTTGCACTAATTAGTTAACCGTAGCAGATTATTTATGTAAGCTAAATGTTGTTTAGTGGGTATATAATGTTAAGGACTAAGGATGGTGAAATAAACACTGGAAAAGCACATTGTTTTCTTGTTTTCCTGTATTTAAAAACTGAGCAACTTTTCACCCCCCCCCCAGGTGGGACTAAACTGTTTTATAGAGCAGTAACGGTGGCTGTGAGCGGCGATGAATGGCCCGTGATCAAGGTAAATGTCACGCAGCCACACACGGTCCCATCAATAACGTTGTCTGTTGGTGGGAGCAATTGCTGAACCTGTTCGGAAACCGAGCACCTCGGGAGCAATAGAGCTGCTGCATTTTCCTGCCAAGTGCAGTGCTGCCTACTGGGGGAGCGTTGAGGTGCTGATGAGAACTCACCCTTCAAATCGCCCGACCGATTGTGTCATAGCTGGACACGAAGTCTCTTATGGAACATCTGTCATTTCCCCCAGTTAAATTGTGTTAAATCGGAGGTTTAAATCATCTCTGCTTTGTTCTGTTTTGAACAGGCTCTTGTTTAGTCTGATATCCAACATGTGGATGTTTAATTTAATGCAATATGCACTTATGACCTAATTCAGATATCCTAAAAGCACCATTTTCTAGTTCTTAAGACTTGGTGTGATATCTCGTGCTCCTTTCCTCCATCCTCGGTGAAACCAAGAAGAAATGCAGAGGGAAACGTTGTGGCTGTTTAAGGTCGTGCTGTGCAAACTTTAAGGCTGTCTCATGCAGGGCTTCTTACGGGAGACAGCTGTCTCCTGCAATAAAACACAAAGGCGCAGGTGGTTTCTTCCTCCACATTATGCAAGACCAGGCCATTCATTACAAACTGGGGGGTCGTTCCTTTGCATTTCACTTTTTATGCTAAGGGGTTTGGATTCAGAAAAGGAGCTTTAACGGGCTGCAGTGGTAGTTGTCGCTTGTTTCTCTCTGCCTTTTGTTCCTGTTGTGTTTGATTTGTTCAGGCTTTCAGTTGCATTGTTGAGCAGCCAAACCAGGCGGTAATCCCATGCTCCCTAACACCGTCTGGTAGAACATCAAGAACCAGGAAATCCTTTCCTTTATTTACACTCTGGAGCCTTTTAGAGAAAATACATCCTTCCTCAATATCAGGACATGTGAGATGATTCAAATTAGTTTCACTTCTCGGCAAGTTTGTAAAGTTGGTGCAAAAAAAATGATCCGTGACTGTGTGAAGATACTAAAGAACACAATGCCTGATGCAATTTGGGAGCAAATGTAAATGTACTTTATTTATACAGCCCTTTACAGACCATCCTTACGATGTACCAAAGTGCTTTACAGCAGGTAATGAATATACAAAAGAATAAGTAAAAACAGTGAAAGCAATAAAATACAACAAAATCAAATAAGATAAGTGTCATCATACTACTGGGTATTAAAAGCAATCCTAAATAAGTAGGTTTTTAGCCTAGATTTGAAGATATGTGACACGAACCCAGTCAGAGCAACCACAGGTGGGCGGGTCATGGTACGAGGCCGCATGGGTACAACAGGAAGATTATATTTATATATGGCGGCATGAATGCCTGCAGCCTCCAGAAGCTTGGCAGAGAAGGAATATCCAAAGGAACTTTTAAAGAAGAAAAAGTGGAAAGATACTTTAAAGAGCATGAAATCAGGCTTATGAAAAGTTGAGCTTTTCATAAGTAAATCTGCTAGAGTTCAACATAAAACTAGTGTGGACAAGAGGACTTTTGTTGGACAACCCCAGTTACAAAAGTTGAACACATCAAATAGTGAAGGTTGGATATTTTATGATTAACTATCTGCTCCGGCCAGCTTGCGGTTCACACCTCTGACCAGTTGAATGAAAGATTTGACGCATCAGAACTCACAAAAGACGACAAAGGAGCAGCTGAAGTAACACTTGCACAGTCAACACAGCTCCCACTGAAACCATCAAATGCCACGCTAAAAAGGTGGAGTCGGACAAATACCTGCAGCTGCTCTCACATGCTAATGCTAATGTAAAACTGCATGGTAGCAGCTTTAATCAGTGTTTATTGTAAAAGAGGAAAAATAAGAAAGAGAACTTGGTTCTGGTGTCGATGGAAAACAAATTTCCTCAGCTATCTAAGGCTTCGGTGTAGATAAACATTATCATTTGATTAGATCACTCCTATCTCAGCTGCAACAGCCAGCCAGGTAGAGAGGAATGTGTTGAATGTTAATGGACCATTGTTATTATTCGCATTTCATCAGGGTCGCGTTGTATTCAGATGAAAAGCATTACCATGCAATTAGGAGGGGTAAAAGAGGATGAAATGAACAACACAGCTGATAAGGTGTCTCAGCTTTAATCAATATTTTGCCTTTTTTGCGTGTTGTTGAGCGCTCATCTCAGTTTAGGGGACATTGTTGGGCGGACGAAGGGCAAAACAGAATTTAAGGAGAGGAAAGTGCATTTTTCTGCCTTATTATCGCCTTATAACGGACTGTTGCCATTGAGCATTGGTGTGACATTGTCTTTAAGTTCACTCACATTCCAAAGCAACTGATTTTCTGCCATATAAAACAATGTTTGGTTTGACTTTCCAGTCTCTGTGGCACACAACTGCAGCAAAAATTGCCTCAAGCAAAGCCATTGTATGGCAGTCAGACACACATACAAGCGAAGATGGCCCTGTTTACACACACACACACACACACACACACACACACCCTCTCCAGATGGATGCTTTTCAATGGTTAACCAGGTTAATGTATTTATTCCACTTGTGAGCTTCAGGCACATCAGCAGCTGTTACCCCGTCACCCCCTGCAGATGAGCCTGTTTCTTTGTGGATGTGTGATGTTGACAATGGAGTGCCACATACCTGTACTCCCTGCTCTCCCTCCTCTCCCTCCTCTCCCTCCTCCCCTCCAGGATCTCTTTTTTTTTTCCCCTGGCCCTGCTCCCTGGAGCCATGTGTACACAGCAGCTATCACAATGAAAAATGGATAGAGAGATTAGCCGCACTTTGTCACTGAATGGATGTTGTGTGTTCTCCATCCCAAGACGCCAAAGGGCTTGTTGTTGTGACTGATAAAATGGCTACTGCCTCCTATGACTGCACGGAAATACAGCCATAGTGGAAGATTTGTACGGCTCTCTGTCACCTTGTGTACCACAAAGTGAGTGCACGGCAGGATGATTTCTGCTTTAAGTTTGGACAGTAGAAACTGGCATGTTTAGCTTTTTTGAGCCATTTGAAGCCGTTCTGCATCTGCTTGGTTTCTAGGGGAACATCATCCTGTGTCAGATCAGCTGTGGAATAATAAGATAGCTGTGGAGGTGGGGAGGCGGCACAGAGACTGTGAGGGAAGTCACCGCCACAGCAGGAACACAATAACCCCAGAGACAACTGGTGTATGTGTTTATTCTGGCTGTCGGGACGTGTTTTTATCTCAGCCAGCCTTCGTTGGTATTGAGCACTGAGCTGCAGCATTACCATAGCGACAGGTTTTGCGTTATCCAAGATACTGCACACATAACAAAATCACCACGTTAGTTGATCACTTAATTGTACCCACTTATTGACAGGTCTGCACACAGTTTAGAAAAGTTAAAGTTCACGCTCACACACTCCCACGGGGAAAAAAAACATGTTGGCTGTTATTCCCACAGTGAGTAGATTTGGATGTGTGTGCTTCTATGCTCTGTATGTTGAATAAAAAGTGACCGGTTGCTCAATATAGTCATGCTTTTGGCCTATAGGGCCTGTCTTCTTTCATCATCGTCGTCTGAGCTGAGAAAAGCAGCAGAAGATGACTCAAGATTACGCTCTGCAAACGTTTTATTGATGGCTTTCAGTGTTCAATGGAAGGCTTAGTTTTCCTGGTTATCGCATTATGGGGGGAAACAGGCTTGTATTTGACATCCTAGCTTTAGGGAGGAGCTGTTTTCTGGTAGATAACCAAATACCAGAAATGGTTCTTAAACTTAAAATGGTCATTATTCTGTTGAAAAAGACAGAAAAGATCATTAGTTGTACCCATGCAGATGGACTTGCAGTCTGTATCTTTTGCAAATGAGACGCTTCTCGTCATCCAGTGATGTAGACGAGGCAATCCGTGATGTTGTCCATATCCGAACCTGTTCAGATAGTAACAGGCACTTTGATGAACAAGCCTCCAAAACTCAGACTTTTCTTTCGCCCGTTTAATGCGATGAAACTGGCCCAACATGTAATCCCTGAACGTTGTGTTCCAGACTAGGAATCGATAGATTCTGTTTCACAACAGCCTCACAAACAGTTGTTAGAGTGTGTTGCGTTATTGTGTCTCTACTGGGGAGAAAAACAAACAAAATAGCTCAATTATGTTAATCTACAGCATGCAGTTTTCTGGGGAGAAGTGTTGCTTTAATCGTGTCAGTTCAGCCCGAGAGGTTATGTTTTTAAGGAAAGAATCAGTAAGAGGTTAAATCTCCATCTCCTCCTGTTTCTCACTGGAAAGCCTATCTGTTAGCTGAACGTAGGGGGGGGGGGGGGGTGTACTCATAACACCTGCCCTTTCATTGGTCACCTGTGATAGCCTTTTCACATATACTGCCTGGGACAATAAAGCTTAAAATGGCAGCTGACAATGAAAGATAATGGTGCCGTCTCCATGTAAAAGCATCCATGTCCCATGAAAGTACCACCGCGCAGAATTTAAATAATCAGATTAAATAGATCAAAAGGCACAAAAGCGGATAAACTATACAATAACTAATGGGTAAATCAAACCTCTGCGTTTACTGCAAAGTCACTTTTACGGTTAACATTGGGGCGCGAGGATATTTCAAAGAACATAATCAATAAGGCAGCATTATTTCTGCGTGACAAGATGAAATGCCATGCAGGGGATAATAAATTGTTTGTTCTCTTGTGAGTGCTTGGCTAGACGCAGCGTAATGAAAAATTGATAGCACAATTTAGTCAACGTTTGATGGATCTCCATCATGTGCTCTGACAGCAGAGCCAGCAGCAAACCACGTGAATAGTAAACATATTTAAAGAATGATTCGGCCAGAGAAACACCTGAGTTTATCTGTGCTTTATCCGATGTTAGTGAGGCGTATCTGCATCACATCTCTCTGGAGATATAAAACTGCGAACCTCCTCAGTGTACAGTTAATTTTGCTTACTTTGCTCTTAACCTGACTAAAATGTCTCTGCAGTCTGGGAAATGATGTCAAGGTGGGTGTAATGTTAATCTTCACCAGGTGGGGGCGCTTGTTCACCGTTTAGCCATCAACTGTATCACACATGAAATGATGGTAATCACCTCTGTGCTTGTAAAGGAGCATAACTGATAACACGGGCTGTCACTCTGAGGGAAAACATGATGTCATTAAACCACACGGGCATACACATTATAAAATAAGTATGTTTTTATTTTCAGCCGCTTGATTTTGATGGATTAAGACTACAATATTACGCCCCCCTCCTGACTAATTCAGACAGTATTTGTGTTTGTACTGGAATGATCTGAACGGATGACCTGGACTCGAGGTCTATGGGTCACAGCAAAAACATATAGCGACTGAATTCCTCACTTCTCATTCATCTCCCAGGAAAACAGAGCAAGCCTTATCTCATACTGTGCAAAGCTGACACCATATGGAATGTGGTTGTAGACTTGAAATAGAGTCAAGCGATACGCATTTGTCGTGCTGGGCGCAGATGCATTGTAGCCCCCACACTGCGTTACTCATAGCTACTGTACACTCACACATAAACGTGCATTACGTGCGAGTGCACGTGCACTTACAAGCACTGTTGCACTTTATTCTTCCACCTCTCCCTCAACAACCTTTTCCTTCCCTCTCTGCCCCGCACCCCGCCCTCCTTTTCTGTCTCTCACACACTCACAAACCCCCCCTTTCCTCTGTCTGTGCAGCAGTGACGAGCTCAGACCCCCGTCAGGGCTGACAACTGTTCGCCGGATGATGCCACAGAGAGGAGGCAAGAGGCCATAGTTAAGGGGATGACACTGTCTCCGTGTTCTGCAGCATCAGCCCCACACATTTAGAAAATGCAGCCCAGAAAAGCCACCATCTGTCAGGATGCCTCTCTCTTAGAAAGCCAATTTGTGACCTTCTCTCTTATCATTACCCCATTAGATTATTTTTCCATAATGAATAGGGTTAATACATTTAATACATAATACTAACATCTGAGGCTTAATCTAAGGGAGGCAGATGCTTTAGCTCCTGTACTAAAGCGCTGACTAACAGCCTGAGTCACAAGCAGCACTGCAAGATAGCAGGCTTTCCCCTCCCTGTGCTCTCCTTCTATCTTCTTCTTAAAATTAAACAGCTTAGACATTGCAAAAATAATTGGATGGTGACTTCACAGCATGGTGGAGAAATAAAGTTTGACATTTGAGAGGAATGCTGTGGTGAGTTTGTCAGTAACTACGAGGCTACAGCTAGGAGAGAGTCAGCTTAGCTTCAGAGGTGCTCGTAAACAGAATTAACATGAAGTTGAGCTAATCCAGCTTTTACCCGCAGGTATAACCACAAGTGGGCATTTTCATACCCTCGCTTTTGTGCAGATTAGATAAGCAAATAAATGTTGTCAGTTACTGCTTCAGCGTTAGTTGGGGGGTTTCAGAGCTTTTTGGACAGAAACATCACAATTTAACTCCACATTCTAAGTATTTCTGCCGTGAAACGTCAAAAAAGAAAGACAAATCAACAAATCCATCAAATTTATTTAAGTATATTCAATGATCGAATAAATTTCAACTTTTGTAGCTGTTCTTATCTCATGGTCAAATAGTAGCTAAAATGTAGCTAATGCTACTTGCAGTTATTTTATTGAAATGTCATGAGAACATGTGTGACCACATGTTAAATTTTAATATGATACATGGTGTATGACCATGATTTCTGCCTGTGACACCTCAGATGCTGAAGAAAACAACTCCTACACTAATTAACAATGGAATCACAGATTGTTAGCAAAAGAAATGGTATAGGCCTACTGTGCATTTTTAGTTTTGCATGCATTTGCAGAGTAGTTTTGCATTAACTGTACACAAGAGGTTCAAGTAACTGTATACAAAACAGTACGCAAGCTTTGGCCAGACTATTAGTCCTGATTAGTATTATTATTTGCAACCTTTAACTGTAGCCTATGTACAGGATTTATGATAAGTTCAGAAATAAATGGAAATTGAACTGAACCGTATCTTATTAATCCTCAAATTGAATATTATATTGCTGCAGTATACATTAGTGTTTGGAAAATGAAATAAAGTCATACAAAAAAAATCAATTAAATCAGAGTTTGATGGTCATAATACTTGTAAGATGTTTCCAGGAAGTGATGCAAAGAGGAAACTTAATTAGATTATCCTGTGGAGGCTAAGACAAAAACTGTGCACGGCATTTAAAGCGCCTGGAGGAATATGGAGTGGCGGTTTCACCCATGCAGGCTTCATTGAGTTGAATGAAATCTATGATTTCAGCTTGTAGTATTCACTGTACACAGAAGTACGTACAGCTCCTTGGGTGAAGACCAAGGTTGAATGCACAACTTAAGTCAACAAAGATTTCCTTTAAAGATATTCACAGACTTACTGGGGTATTATCATGTGTAGTCGAGCTTGTCCTTCAAAGGTTGTCACTGCCAGTTCTGCATCCAAACACTAGTAAAGGGTGCCACGCCATTAATTGTGTCCATGTTTGTTTGTTTTATTCAGTCACACAGTATACAACAAATGTGTTAGGTACAATCATAGCATTTGTTAAGTGACTGAAACGGCACAGGCTGAAGCGTAATGCTTATATTTAAGCCAATAAAGTAAAAAAATAGAAGAATAATGAAGCAAAATCATTAATAAACACAAAATCCTTCACAAATTATAAATACTTGTAGCCCTCAAAAATTGCGTTAGAAACCATTGTTTTAAAAAACAAAAATGTACTACAATTTCTTACATTTATATTAGCATCATTCCATAATGAAACCCCAACAACAGATATGCATGTCCTTTTCATTTCTTTTTTGGCCTTTGGTACAGAAAATTTGTGTCTCTTGAATTATACTTTGTTTCTTGAGATGAGAAAAACCTTTGTATGCTGACTGGGAGTAACTTTGATTTCATGTTCATGTTTCATTTCATTGTTTCATGTTGTGAATATAATCTCCAACTCATAATGAATATTAATGAAAATAAGGGGTCAACGAACTGACCTGTGAAGCACTCTGAAACTTAGATCCTGCCACAGCTGCAGCTGTTTGTTTGATCCATCACTCACCCATCCATCAAGACATTTCTTTACTGTGTGATGGCCTGCAGTAGAATACCTGCCTCATATCTTTTCTTTCAGCTCTGAACGTGCGCGCTGTAGTGATGTTTGCCCAGGACAGATGATAAAAAAAAAAGAATTTAAAAGAAAATCCGACTGACATTGATCTTGGTCTATTCTGGAAAGCAAAGTTTCCCGTCAGCCATTTGCAGGATTTATATTGTTTCACTTTTGCCAGAGGGGATGTGTACATCAGCTGTTCCGTAATCAATTTTCTGTCTCCACCTGGTTATTTTTATGCAGGCACACACCGGTGTGTATCAGATTGTGTGTCTTGCACCTTAATAGGAGACTGTGATAATGTATTCATGAAGTCATCAATTAATCTGTCACTCATGGGATGAAAGCAGCTCAGCCTTATTTTCAGTGTTCACAGTGGATCAAAGCCGACATGGCGGGTTGCATGACATGCACCTTTATAGAGGAGACAAATTTTACAGGATACTTTATGAGGTGCACAATTGCTGCACAAAGACACACTTTTCACTCCCACAGATGTTGAGACAACCCCCCCTCACATACACACACATCCCACAACTGTTTCGCTTTGCCAGGAAGGCTGTTGCCAAGGCACAGAATGAGCGAGTTGATTGGTCGTCTCTGCTCATCACTGCAGGAATTCACCAGCTGGATTGGCTGGTTTAATAAAGGAAGCTTTTCAAGATGTTCTCTTATCTGCTCCTTCACCAGCCATTGGATCTCTCATTACTCTCATTATTGATACACACTTCTCATCCTCTTTAATTTGCTCCGCTTCAGAATTTCTTCTTTTAATACCGGCTCTCTCTCCCTTTTTTTCTTCTTCTTCTTAAACCAGGCAAGGTGTGAGAGGCTACAGATCTGTCCACATCATTATAAGAATCATGATGTCTGAAATGATCCGAGCTATTTGGACTCCCGCTACCACATGTATGATGGATTGATGCTGATGCTGTATGCAGTGGTTATACGACACATGCATCATCATAGAATAAAAATCCTGTGTATGCTAGCAGCCCACACAGGCACTTTAGCTGTCAGTGGTTTATATCTGTTGATAAGCACCAATAACAAAATATGTCCTCGGCTTCAGGGTGAGCATGCTTGTGTGTGTTTGATGCATGACTGCGAGTGTGCGTGCCTCACGCCTCTGGCCGTGTGTGACTGTGTGTGTGCGACAGCGCTTCGATGTATGTTCTGAATTAAAAAAAGGTCGCTCAGAGCAAGGATGACTGCTCCAGCAGCCCCCTCACATACACACAGCCAATCTCCATCTACAAAGATGGTATCGTTGTTTACGTGCTCCCTCCTGAATAGAACAAAAGGGGTGAAAATGCATACCCTAAAAAACAACAGGTGCTTATGTAACTGTTTATGTTTATGTATTTGGCAGAGACTTGCTAATGAGGACACAATGCAGCTAACATCAAAGCTGACAATAAGCTTCAAAGAAGGAAAACCACCAGTCAGACTCTGTCAGAGGTGACAGGGGTGACGGTGTAGAAATAGAGTGCAGTGGAGGGGGTAGGGAAGTATGGTGTAAGAGCTAGAGTCGGAGATGCTCTCTGAAGAGTAAGAATGTAATGTAAGAGCTGCGTCTTCAAGAGTTTCTTGAAGATATTCAGGGACGCCCCTGTTCTGGTAGCGCTCAGTAGGTTATTCCACCATCGTGGAACAACACATGAAAGAGTCTGGATGGTCTTGTAGGCGCTGCTAGACGACAATCCTTTGACCACCGGAGTAACCCAGTTGTGACGTAAGCCTTTATGAGAGCATTCAAGTAGATGGGAGCCGTTCCATTAAAGGACAAGACCGTTTTTTTTGACATTGGGCCCTTGATTTCACATTATAACATGATGTTCTACTCACCCCTGCTTGTTGTTGGTCATTTGGAGCTGTTCCGAAGATATTCGAGAGGCGTCTGGCTGCTCTCTTGAGATATTCGGCCATGAAACGGTTTCCTATGGGCAAGCTTATACAGGCACAAACTATGCTGTTTATAATTTATTAATTACTGTACACTAGCACTGATAACGTGGAGGTGCGTCGCTTACTTAAAAAAATCCGGGTTACTAATTTTGAATTTTTGTCGCAAAGTGGGTGTTACTGACGTCATCATCGTGCTACTGCCACAGACAGCCCACAGACAAACACACACAGACTTTACGACAAAAATTCAAAATTACAGTAACCCGGATTTTTTTAAGTAAGCGACGCACCTCCACGTTATCAATGCTAGTGTGCAGTAATTAATAAATTATAAACAGCATAGTTTGTGCCTGTATAAGCTTGCCCATAGGAAACCGTTTCATGGCCGAATATCTCAAGAGAGCAGCCAGACGCCTCTCGAATATCTTCGGAACGGCTCCAAATTACCAACAACAAGCAGGGGTGAGTAGAACATCATGTTATAATGTGAAATCAAGGGCCCAATGTCAAAAAAACGGTCTTGTCCTTTAAGGACTCTGTAGGCTAACATCAGTGACTTGAATTTGATGCGGGCGGCTAAGGGCAGCCAGTGGAGCTGTACGAACAGAGTGGTCACGTGTGCTCTTTTAGGCTGATTGAAGACCAGGCGCGCCGCCATCTTCTTGACAATCTGCAGAGGTTTCACAGCAAAGGCTGGGAGACCAGTTAGGAGAGCGTTGCAGTAGTCAAACTGGGAGATGACCATAGTCTGCACCAGGAGCTGGGTGGTGTGTTGGGTTAGGTACGGCCTGATCTTTTTTATGTTTAACAATGCGAATCAGCATGATCGAGGGCCAGAGGCAACATGATCTTTAAAGGTCAACTGGTCATCAATCATGACAGCCAAGTTTCTAGCTACCTTTGATGGAGCAAGAGATAGGGATTCAGCTTGGATGCAAATGCTGTGGTGTATGGTTGGTTTGGCTGTGAGGACAAGCAGTTCAGTTTTAGAGAGGTTTAGTTGGAGATGATGGGCTTTCATCCATGTCGATATGACAGTCTGAGAATCGTGCTGAGACTGTGTGGTCGTCTGGTGGGAATGACAGATAGAGCTGGGTGTCGTCAGCATAGCAGAAGCCATGTGATCGGATGATCTGGCCCAGTGAGGTGGTGTATATGGCAAAGAGAAGAGGTCCCAGTATTGAGCCTTGGGGGACCTCTGTGGCGAGGTGGTGAGTTCGACATGTGAGAAAAAATAGCACAATTGTCACAACTGTCTGATATATTGATGCCAAAGTTAATCGAGGATTAGAGTTGCGACAGACAATGAAAGAAGGAATAATTCCCCCTAACAGCATTCATTCCCTTGTAAATACATTTTACTTGTTCCTCCTGACAAGAAATGAAGTCCTTAATGGACCTTTGGTGCATTCACATCTTTAATTTGAGCTGTTTCAATCATCCAAAATGCATAATGAGAGGTGTGATAAGTGCCGAACTCTCAATTATTACAGAAACTATGAACACACAGTTTATGAATTAAACCTCAAAAGGCTGAATGTAGCTTTTACTGCAACCACCAAAAGTGTGCTTGCTGGTATGTTGCCATAGTGCAGTGCAGCTGTGTGATGCACATACCGCTCACTGACCATGATTCTCCACCACTCTCCAACAGGCAGCATTATCTTTATCACCTCCTCCAGTAAAATATGAGCAGCAGAACACGAGGCAGGAAGAAGCCAGTTATTGTCAGTTAGCAAAACTGTTTATATTCGTCACTCTTTTTATTTCACATTCGGGGTTTAAATGTATTCCATCATCATTCTTTACAAGGTCTGATGAATGCATTGATGTTATTTACAGCCAGCTGTGTTCCTTTCCATCAGCGCGGTCACCCTTCGGATGTTTACTGCACTTCCACGTTGACCTATTTGGTGACAGGAAGGGGGGTTTAATAATAGGAAAGGTTCCACTTCTCACCTCAAGCACTCGTGTTGTTGGCGTCTTTAACTGTGTCTGTGCCAGGGTGTGCAAAAAGAGACCGTAATGAAGCCCTTAAATGTTTCAATTACATTCTTTAATATGTTACATAGGAAAGTAAAGATTTAACATGCTGGGTTTGATGACACAGTGTGACAATAAATCCCACACATGTGGTTATAAATCCACAAGAGAAACAACTTGTCAACTGTCAAACGATCTATCAATTAAGCTGTGACAGGTAAGACATGCAGTGTGTCATGGTAATCCCTGTTTGCATGTTTTGTTCCTGGTTCGTTATGCCTTTTTCTTCATGTATGTGCTAATTTGTCCGAATCTGAAACCTGAAATAACAGCTGTCAGTGAAAAGATACATCCTGGCTGCACAGAAGAACCTTATAACCCCGATAACACAATTTTCCTGTAGAAGCCCTGTCTCACTGCAAACCTGAACACAAGACAAAGTCCATAACGGAGCCCAGTGTCACCGCATTTTGTACAAAAGTCATGAAACAATGGGCTTTTGGGGTGTCCAGGATTTTCAAAACAAACTCTGTGGACGTACCAAGCAGGAAGTCACCCTGTGAATGTGTCTCCAGGACGTCTCCGTTTTGCTCATAAAAATACACAATTTCTTCACGGGAACCTGAGAAAACCACCCCACCATACACACACTCCCCAATCGGGTCTTTTCCATAATAAAAATGGCTTTCTGAAAATAGATTTTAGAGCTTATTTTTGTTCTCTTGGCTCCTCTTTTCATGGTTTTGCTTCACTTGCACTCCCCTAAGAAGCAATGTTGATAAATAATAAATCAGATTGTTTTTCCTGATAGCATCGTTGCTCACTGCCAAAAGCAGGAAACGGTCCAAAATACAAGATGTGTCGCTTGTTGTTCAGTCCTAAAGTGTTTCCTGTGGTAAGATTAGATGGGTTCATTTCAGGACCAGAGATGCCAGAGGAACAGACGTGCTCCTCCAGCATGACTAGTTAAGAGCAGGAAAATCTACTATTCACAAGACTCCCTCTGTTATAAGACCATACAGTTTACAAGACACTGTATTAAATTTACAGCTTGCTCGCTGGGACCCTCTTGACTCATGGGGAAGTCAAACTCAATCCAGAAGATCCTGAAAGAGTCTTAAAAGTCTTAAAGGTAACATCACTGATGATGTGTCCAGGGTGCATCAAGTTGATGTATATGATACAAGTTACAGTTTAGGCAACAATTTCATCGTTGGATCTAGTCTTAGTTTTTCAGGTGAATGGAAAAAGGAATCTATAACTTGACTGTATTTCTGCTCTCTCCGCTGACTAATTTCGAAATTCTTTTCTTTGTTTCTTCTCTTTCTTTAAATATGAAATCACATGCACAATACGCATTCTTTTCCATCAATTTTTTTAAAGCTCCCCTGTCTCACTCCTTTCGTTTCTTCTCACAAGAATAGCAAATAAATCTACCACCAACATGCTGCTCTTTACACAGTAAGTGTAATGATAATGGCGCTGTACAGTCAGTTAATTCTAACCTCTGTTAGAAGGATCAGTTGCTGCAGCTACTTTGCTTTCAGTGGTATCCCACCAGTTTTTTAATCCACACATGGCCACTATTCAATCTGAAGCAGAACGGCATTTTTACAATGAGAAGATTTCCAAGATTTGTGTAAATAACTATCTGCCATTATCGCTGTCTAGTTAAAACTCTGCTGCAGATCTGATGAAATGAGCCGATTTCTATCGAAACCAATTTCCAGTTCACTCTCAGAAAATTTCAGATTTTCTTGTCCTCATCTGGCAGATCTTAGGCATCACAAAGTCCAGTTGTCATGTCAAAACCCACAGATTTTCCACCGTAGAGCGTAGAGAGCGGAAGAAAAAGCAAACAAACAAAGACTCTCAGACAGTTAAACCTAATTAAGATCAATTTCACCGGAGGGTGAACTGCCCACAGTGTTTATGTGGTGATTGATTTGGAGATGTGTTCATAGGTCAATGAGTGTGGGTGGAAAGAACCCTATATGCATTCACCCCATTTACTGCCATTCCTGTCAAACCCACTCGTGTATTTGAGATGATGCACTGAATTAAATTCTGTTCACTTTTAAGCAACGTTCTCAGAGAGTGGGAGGAAGAGGGTGGAGCAAAGACGGTTCATTTTCTATTTACATTTAGTTTGACTCACACCTTCTGCTGCTGTTACAGTTACTTGGTTAGATTTAAGCAACATAATTTCCTGGTTAGGTTTAGTAGGAGGCTGTTGGATTTTAAAATACGTAGCTTTATCTGGCGTGAGTGGAAGCGACGCAGAAATACACAGTTCTGCAATATTTACCCAAAACAAGGTTAAAAATCATAAAATTTACAAAAGAAAAAGGCAAAACTTTACAAGAAGGTACACAACTTTTGCTTCGTTACCATGGAACAAATGAGGATCTTACAAATTAGGGGTAATTAGGATGCTTCTTCTGATTTGAAACATAACAGGTGAAGTCGGTGTTGACGTTAAAACACTTTGATTTAGAGTGTATTTTGTGTAATATCGGTCTGAACATTTTAAAATGAGATGTTTCCAGAAGTTGCCTGTCCTCACCTGCAGGCACAGAGTTACCACGGCGATGAGATCTTTCCGTACAGGGGTGAGTTTAATGACGCAAAGCCTCATAATGAAATGCTCAAAATAAAAAAAGCACCTTTGTTTAGGCCTTATTTCAGCAGACCTTTCAATGCGTCGGTTCAGTTTACACTACACCTGCTGTCTTAAACCTCCTTAATCCAGATCTAAGACGCACAAGCTTCACAGCAAAATATATAGAAATGTGGCAATAACTGCAAGTGAAATTGTTGTTGGAGATACTTCAGGAGCTAGATCAGCTGTTAGCAACCGATAGTTGTCCAAGGAACCTTATTATGCTGGGAAAAGAAAGACATGATGAAATAACGCCTTAATTATGGGCATAATGATCTCCTCCAAGCTGCTTTTTTCACCTTTTTTCACCAACAAAACTGTGAAAAATGTGCATCACTTTGTCTTCCAGTTCAAAACCATTTCAGATTTCTGCCAACTTTTCAAAGTCAAACACTTTTTTATGCCTTTGCCTGTGTTCCCTGAACATTTTCTGCAGCTCTACATCAAATTGTTTCCTTCTTTTTTGTTGTTGATTTGAAGAAAACACAGATCTTGACGATTCCTGTGGACGCTATGGTTCTGCATCAAGAAACAGAGATGATTTCCATCCCGCATACCACTGATAAAAGTGACAGCGATGCCAGCCTTAGACCAAATGTTCAAAGCGTCTAGATGTTGCTACTGCAGAGCGCCTACAGACAGGGGATCTCATCCTCCAATTTCTTTCATGTTCCAACGATGGCAAAATATCACAGATTTTAAAAAAAGACATGAGGAAGACTTGACGCTTGGTGACCGAGCTAGAAAAGTTATATTAATCAGAAATTGTGGTCCAACACAACCTGCAGATACAGTTTAATGCCACACCTTCATGTAATCGAAATGGGAAAGAATGGAAAACATGCTACATTAGCAATGGAAAGTACAGGGAATACACAAATTATTCAACTAATATGTAAATAAGCCATGTTTTAATAGGCCAAATGGGTTTAATAGATCAATTCAGTTGTTTCTGGTCACGTAGAAGCTAAAACAGCTTTGGCCAGTGCACCCCTCTTGTTTGATACCTATTCCCTGCATTCATCAACATAGATCACATTATGGAAATAAGATTGACGAGGTGCTTATCTCTGCCTGCCAACAGGAGAGTGTCACAGAGAGGAAAACCTGCTCCCTGATAGAATATAAAAAAAAAGACTCCAGCAGAGTTTTCAGGTGCCAGGAAACAGAACGCGATGAACTAAATCATAAATCGCAGCCGTCACATTGCCTCCTTCACTCTGCCATGAAATGTTAACCACATCCGACGAGAACCAGCGCCCCTCTTTGCCAGTCAATGAGTTGCTATAACAACAGGTCTTAACACAGAAAAAGCAGGTTTGAAGTCTTGAGGAAAAACGAGTCTGCATGAAAAGGATGCTGCTTGCCGACTGCGTCCACTCTGTAGGATGATGGAGCTCCTAAATGTAATTCAGATCATTTGTTTCCATTTGGTCAAAGAGGGAGAGCTAATGAATAAGAAGTAATTTTCCATATTCAGAGACAACGAGTGTCATTGTCAATGGGATGAGTTCCCCTTCATCTATTAACCTCTGAACAGGTGGCCATGAACCTGAGACCTCGCAACTTATTACCAATGCTTCTAATTAGACTTTTGGCTCCCTTTGATCCCACATCTTGTTATTCACCGCAGTGGTTTCCCCTGCGCTTTTTGAGTTCAAGTCTGTAAATCTCCTCTGCCTCCTCTTCCCCCCCTTCGCCACGTGAAAGTCATAACTCAAGTCTTTGCGTCCTCAGCTGACTGCGCAGCCTCCATTTAGAGCATCACATCACAAGGCGCTTTGGTCTCAAGGTTGTCCTCACGGTTGAATATCAACCCTGGTAACACTGATCTGCACATGTCTCAGAGAAAGATGGATGGATGTTGGATGAAAGTTAAAGCTCTCAAGGATGCCTAGCAAGAAAAGAAAAATAACTCGCCAGCATTTTTTTTTTTTTTTTCCACCGGTAGAATTACACAGGATTGCATTTGCAATGCGATTAAGTTGGACCTCATCCTGTCGCTGCAGGCACTTCCCAGATGCAATTCTGCCTCCAAGCTGCAAGAAAGTAACCTGAAGTGGAGATCAGATAATATTGAACCGGGCTGTGAGTCCATTTCCCCCCTCTTCAGAGGCTCCCATAATTCCAGAAAAGCTTCTCCTTTCCCCATAATGATCCCGCTAAATCTCCACAGCTGCCTCCCTGAAGAGGGCAACAGCCTCCGGACCTGTAAGTAAAACCACAGAGCGTGCACAGTGAGGCCAGTAAACATGGATGATTTGCTCCCGAACACATTGAAACGCCCCAACTTCATCCCTGGGGTTGCAAAGGAGACTTTGTGTATAGATATACATAAATATATATCTATACACACACAAATAAGAGGGATAGGTGAGGAAAGGAGGAAAAGTGACCGATCTGGGCTAGAAAAGATGAAGAGGGACGAAGTGAATAGAAAGAAGCCACTAAACCTGCTCTGATTGCTCACCAGAGCATGTGTGTGCTTTGATTAGCCCTCCAGTGAAGTGGTTCAAACCAAATAGATCCTCCGTGTTTGTATCAGCTCCACACTAATTAAACAAAACCTGCTTTTTCATTGCATGATTCTGCACTGATTAGATTTAAGGTGAGGCGGCTCATTCAAGTGAAACGCTGTTGATTTTTTAGCTTTGAAGCAGCAAAGTAAAACCTCCGTTCTCCTGAAGGAGCTGCGACCAACAAGTATCCTGAGGTCACCTGATGTAAAGAGACATTTTCCAGTCACGTGGAAGGAAAGTAATATCACATGAAAAACACAAAAAATTGAAAAAAAAAACACTGACATTACTGTGTTCTTTCTCATTTTACCTCATATCTTTGTTACCAACTCCACCAACACAATAAACTTCACGTCGGCTGATTGACCCGGTTGAAGTCCAGCAGAACCCGCTGCAAACATGGCCCTTTCCTCTCACTGGAAAAAATGCCCCCCCAAAAATAAGTTAAAAAACAATAAATATGAGACGTTTTTGCTTGAAATAAGCAAAAAAATCTGCCAATGGAACTAGTGAAAATCAGCTTGTCAAGATTTCTTGAAATAAAATGTGAAATTTAGGACTTTTGAGTTAAAAGTGATCTTGAAATTAGCTTAAAAACCTCTTCAAATGAAAAAAAAAAGCTTGTTTCATGTGAAATTCAACTCAAAACAATTTGTTTTCAAGACTTTTTCACATAACAAGATATTACAGATGTATTGTATTAAAACAAGTCCCTATATCTGGCTGAAATGGTACTTGTTAGGAAATTGTGTCTTATATCAAGTGTAATGAGATACTCAATGAGACAAATATACTTGGTAAGATTTAGATTTTTTCCAGTGCTGGGTTTGCCGTCAAAGCTTCCCAGCAGAGGTAGAGGGGTCTCATTTGTCTCTCTCCAGAGAATATGGCACAAACAAGCAAGTCTAAGACTTTATAAATTATTTCTTCAGCCTTAGTAATGTTAGATAACTATCTAGATCATGTGTAAGGAACCGCAGGGGAGTAGTTACTTGAAATGGATTAGTAAATACGTCTCAGAGAAAACTCTCTTCACTTTGATAGATCCTGGATTCACATTCGTAATTTCCTTGGAAGAAGAGGAGAAAAACAGAGTGATCCACCCAATGTTGAATTAAAGCTTTTGCCTTGTGCTGTGGAGCAGCCTGCCAACGTGGCCATCAATATCTGCTCATCTAATAGATGCACAGTCTTGCAAAATAAAATTGAGTTTCATTCACAGTCGCCTTGAGGATCATATTGAAACCTATCGATTGTCTGTTTTACGCTCGCCTGCGGCCACTGGTTCTGGGATGAGATGCGCTAAGTGACGCAGCCAAATGAGCGCGGTCACAGTGGCGTCAGGTGGGTTTGGGTAGCACGCGTTCTGGCCTTAACCTTGAAGTCATGTTCGACCTCGCTCTGGATAATGCCCTTGCATGGGGGAGGAGGTGGGCAGGAAAGGAGGAGGTGTGGTGGAAAGAAAGGCAAAGGGAGAGGGGAAAAAAAAACCACAGCGAGGAAGGCTGGCAGGGCATTTAAAGAGCTGCAGACACTCCAGGACGTGTGGAGGAGGAGGGAGAGGGAGGAGGAGAGGGAGGAGTAGAGCAAAAAAGGATGCCAGAAAGGTCACTAAGCAAAAATGATGAAGTCATCTCTATTAGATTTTTCTGCAGCTGCAGCCTGGATGAAGGCTGGCTGCTTGCCAAAGAGGTGAGCTGGCTTTACCTGCAGCCAGAGCTCCTCAGGCATTAGAGGCTCATCAGTTTTTTTGGATTCACATAGAATTTTAATCGATATCTTTGCCTCTTTGGATTTACGCTGCATCTTAAAAAGGCTGTGTAAACATCTTGGCCAACATCACCGCCGAAAGGAGAGATGGATCAAACTTCCCCTCAACCAGTGAACATGAGTTCACTCTGTCCGTGCGTTTGTCTCCTTGTTTGTCTCCAGTGTCTGCTGGCAATTTGTAAAAGTCCAATAACTGTTCCCAAAAAGTTTGGACACCGGTTTCCTCCAGGGCCCTGCATATGCTCGCCCGCCCGTCTCTCCGACTGCTAAACCGGTGATGCAACAAATAGGCAATCCACTCCCCATGGCCCGGGACAGCTTTAGGTCTGTTGCCCGACACAGGGAGAGCTTTGCTCCTAAGAACTTCCTCTGTTAACAATGTGTCAATATAGGTATTGACTGCATATTTTCTGAACAGTTTTCTGTTTTGCTTTTAAATTTAAATTTCCCACGAAACACACTAGAAAAAAATCTAAATCTTACCAAGTATATTTGTCTCACTGAGTATCTCATTACACTTAATATAAGACACAACTGCCTAACAAGTACCATTTCAGCCAGATATAGGGACTTGTTTTAATACAATACATCTGTAATATCTTGTTAAGTGAAAAAGTCTAGAAAACAAATTTTTTTGAGTTGAATTTCACATGAAACAAGCTTTTTTTTCATTTGAAAAGGTTTTTAAAGCTAATTTCAAGATCACTTTAACTCAAAAGTCCTAGATATCACATCTTATTTCAAGAAATCTTAACAAGTCGATTTTCACTAGTTCCATTGGTAGATTTTTTTGCTTATTTCAAGCAATAACGTCTTGTATTGGTTGTTTTTTACTTGTTTTTGGAGGGGCGTTTTTTCCAGTGCAGCGACGTGAGAGGAATATACAGCATGAGAGCAAACTTCCCTTCTACCCAAAGCCTCAATGAACCACAGTATAAACTGCAGCCCAGTCACGCTGTGTTTGCTCGGGGAATATAAGTCCTGTATGTGATGAGTAACAGAGAGCAGGTGTGCTGCATGTGACACGACAGGAGATGACTGCAGTTGGTGGGCAGGTGAGGAATAGCAAGGTCCAGAGCCACAGGAAGCATTAGTGATGCACAGAGGAGGATGAATCAGATGCAGCTATGACCAAGCTTTTTGGATGACTCTTCTGTTGCAAAGCTGCCAGCCACCCACACAGGTGCTCTCACTTACGTTGCCTGATTAGACCTCTTCAGGATCGTGTGGGAGGGTGTAAGCTGACAGGTCACACTTTAATTTCCAGTTTTAGCCCGACCTGCAGGCCAGCACTTATGTTGCGTTCTTGGTTTGTTGTGTCATTTATGTCGTGTTTATTATTACACAAACTAGGGATGCACCGATACCACTTTATTTCAAACCAATACGATACCAATACTTGGATCTGAGTACTTGCCGATACTTCTACCACAAAAACATGCAATGAATTGGAAGACAGGTTTCGGTCTCCTCAGCCTAACCACACTGTTCCTGATTAGCTCGACATCTCCCCTGGCGGCCAATCTAAAAAAATACAACAAAAATGACAAGCCACCCTCTGATCGCAGTCTTCGTGCAATAAATTGGTATTGGTTCATGGTATCAGTTAACTTTAACGAGTATATTAGAATAGTATTGGCCCGATACCCGATACCAGTGTCGGTGCACCCCTAACACAAACTGATACCGATATCACAAATAATAGTGTGACTGCCCCTTTGTGTCCTGAGGCAAAGTTTTTAAGTCATCGTGTGTAGTTTTAGTGCCTAAACCGAACCAAAACTTAAATGAAAAACAAGAAATGGAAGCTGAAATGTCTGAGATTGGTCTCAAACTCAGGTCTCGCATCTCAAAATTCTCCAACCTAATCCTCTGCCATCCCTCCAATCTCCATAGTGTTGTTCAAAAGATGAAAAGTTGAAGCATGTGCTCTTCGTATTAAATCTCGCCGCAGTTGGTGCAGTTTGCCAATACTGGGCTCAGGCAGTCATCATCATTTGTCATGATTGGCAGTTTGCCCTACTGGCTGAAAAGTGGAAGAAGTGTCCATGATGTAGCGTGTTCGACTGGAGTCTTCAGTCAAATGCACTGGTAGGTCATTTCCTGTTTCATTAACGTGCAAAAACGATTAAATCAACATTTAACCCTCTCAAAGCCAACAGCTGAATCAATCAAATCACAGTGCGAGGGATAAAAGGTGCCACTGTGAGCCCTGACAAGTGTTGCAGGCAGCAGCCGGAACCTTTCACTGCAACATTTCAAAGCTTGGAAGGTTTGTGGGGGTGGCGTGGCAAAAACCTTAACTACAACTGTCAGGTGGAGATTCCACATTTCTGCTGCTTGTTGTTGAAGTGACATTGGCTGGAGTTTTTTTTTTAAATTCAAAGATCTGATCCATCATTTTATTTCTAAGAGGGCGCTGGAAACGTTCAGGATGTCTGAAATATTTGATCAGATTGATTTATGTTACGTTTTGGCTTAATATTTTGCACACAGACACCTTGACTCTTGTATTTTTACACTTTATGGAGCTCCTCTGAGTGATATTTTTTGGTCAAGGCTCACTTCTGGCAATTCCATTCTCAGAGAATGAGTGTGCAGACTATGGGCAGTTTTGTTATAATGATAAAATAGATGTTGATGACCATGCTGTTATAGGAGCTGACGCAGCATATAGATTCTCAATATATATTTCACAAGGGAGGACAGTCAGTTTCTGCTTAATCACCCATTTTAATGCTCGCCCTGCCATCAAAAAGCACTGTATGGTTGTGAGGAAGAACCGCAAGTGTATTCCTTCTAATGGTGAGCTCTTTTCGGGGGGAAATCAATGCAGTCATGCCTCAAATGCAGACATAGAGGACGAATATTTCAAAGTTTTAATGATTGAGATTCAACTGATCTATGGCCGCTCCCTCTGCAGTTTCAGCCCGTCACATTTCTAAGGGCTCTTTGCATAACTGGGCAGGATTGGTTGTGATTTCTCAGGCAGAACGCCGAGCAGCTGACGAGCCGCTGCGACGTCGTTGGAAATGTCAAGGCAGGTCAATCAGCGCGGTGTAAAATGAAAGCCACCAATTACCTCACAACAAATCATGCAGCGTGCAGGTTTGCATGCAGATGGGTCGGGGTTGGATATTTTTAAAAAGTGAAAGCTGTCACCGAATCTGCGTGAGTTCTCATTAAAATGCTGCAGCCTTGTGTCATCAGAGGAACTGAAAGGTTCATTTGTCTCATCTAAACATAACTGCTGGCTGCTCAGACTGTGAGGGGGGGGGGGGGGGGGTAAATATTTGGGGATGTCATGCTGTTGCACAGAATTAAAGCACACAGTGAAAAAAAAAAGTAACACAGAGTGCATTATTCATAACAGAGCAGCACTAATAAATTAAGTGCTTTGTGTGTAGCAAAAAAAAAAGGTGAGAAGGAGAAATGTGAAAGAGGAGGAATGTGGAATTACAGCACGCCTGGAGGCTCCTCTATCATGCTGTCGTAAACCTGTATTACGAGGACTGCCTGCTCTTTCTGCACAAATAAATCACTTCACTAATATGACCGTAGCGTGGTGGATGACCACAGGCACCTAACAACCACACAGGAGCAGAAAACGCTTACGCAGAAACAACACCCTCCCCCATCCCGCGGTCCAGTTGTACTGACCCGAAAGGCAGAAAGCAATTTCAGCCCAGAGTACAAGCATTATTACAGGTCTTGATGGAAATGAATGGTGGGGTGGAGAGCTCGACAGGGTAATGCCTCACATTCCTTCTACCACTTTCTGGGTCAGGTGTTTCCGTAGATTCACTGCCACATGTCACTGCGGCCCACACACACACACACACACACACACACACGGTAACCATGGATGCATACAAATTTTTGAGTTTGTATTCAGAGAGTGAGGCCATTTGTTCTGCATCACATGGGTCATCTAAATTCATTATTGACTGATAATACGGCTGCTGGCAAGGACGTCCTGTTGGCAACATCTTGCCTCCTCAACTTATTATACAGGAATATAACTCCCGAATTAATTAACAAACACGCGATACTGTGGGGAACATATTTGACAGACCCCTCAAGGTTGCCACTGGAAATGGTTTTGGAAGATATTCGATGTTTTTTTTTCCCTTTGATAGAACTTTTTTTTATAGATAAAGAACAATAAGCTGCGAGCCTGCCAGGTAATAACCGGCCTAGAAGGTAATTTGCGTTCAGCCCAACATTAATTAATCCCTTTCAAGAATGGTACCTCAGTCAAACTACACAGGATGTTTTGAAATAGGTAGTTCTGAGTAAAATCCTCGTGTCCAAAAAGCATCCATTTAGAAATTAATTAGAGTCTTGCCATGGCTGCACCATCACTGTGAGTGCAAGCTGTTTTAATTAACACTGCGAGAGCTTAAGTTATCCATTTAGTTAATTCCCTGTAATGCAGCTCAAGCCAATAAATGTGCACACAGTTCACCCGTGAAAACACGCATAAATTGTGCACAAGTGTGCACAGCATTTGTGCATGCATAGCACGACGCTGGCGTACATATATCTGAGGATGTGTGCGTATGAATGCTCACGCAGGGGGACAAAGCCTGACATGCAGAGGAGAGCATGACAAAAACAAGGACAAAAGAGGGGATCATTTAGGTCATTTCCTGCATTGTTGACACCCATCTTGAAGATGCTGATGTGCTCCAGAGAGATTGCTAACACAGCCATGTCTTTTCAGTGCCTGTTTCCACATCCCCTTTCCTCCTCTGAGACAATCAATAGAAAGCTTTTTTTTTTTTTTTTTTTGCCAGTCGACAGCCAGGAATACAAAAGGACCCAGGGGTAATAAAAGTCAGTCTCTGATGTTGCAACTTCAATCTCTCAGCTGCTGGTAAACATCATTGACGAGTAAATAAAGAAAACTTGCAGCGGAGCGGCAGCTCCCGCTCTGTCTGCAGGTCAGGGCCTGACTTTCATTTATCCTCCCTTGATTATAAAGGAAGCAACAAAAAGTGGTCTGCGTGACTTCAGAGCACATTATGTACGAGTCATGTGTAATAAATATGCACCTTATCATGGCTGGCTGAAGGGAGCACAGATAAAAACTGACCATATTAGAAACATAAACTCTGGGTTTGTCATGTGAGATGCACTGCACTGTAATTTCTCTGGTGGGCACGCTTCGAACCGCCACATTAAAAAGAAATACTGATGACTGTGCGTTCAGGGACACTCTTACGGCTCTACTGTTCTTTGTTTTTTACATTTGCTAATTCAGGAACTCACAGCAGCTTAACAGGTGGCCTGATTCTGTGAAGTTTGACTTCCTGATTAATAAAAACATGACTAAAAGTCTTCTTTTGTTTTCTATATCCTGAAACAATCTAATCTCAAGGCAGTTTGTGAAATAGACACATAATAATAGTTTTTGAAGGTGCTGATTAATGGAAACAAAATGTTAAACTTTATCGATCACCACCTTTTCGACCCTTAGGGCTTTCTCGGTGATCAGTGTTGAGCTACTGTTGTCACATGAGTGCAGAGATCAGTGTGCGCCAACAGAAAACTCTCCTCCTGAGGGACGTTTTCTGCACTGCATAAAGAAATGCATGGACACAGGGCTGGGACTAGCAAACGATTTCAACTGCTCAATGCCTGTTCTTTCGTCAAATTGACTGTGGGAGTCATTGAATGTGAGCAAAGTGGAAGATGATGAGTTCTTGTTTGACACCTTGGTCTAGAAGGTCCATTTGGTGGCAGTAATGCAGCAACAGACACAGCGAGAGCTACGAAAGCAGCTGTAGCTGCGGCTAGTAGCTGAAGTATCAGTCGTGGTGGTATAAGCTGTGTTCACAGCAGGTTCAGGAATACTTTGGACACGAGTTGTAACAAGTGATCATAAATCAAATCAAATCAAATTTATTTGTATAGCACATACCATGTCCAAAACAATTCAAAGTGCTTCACATAAAATAAAAGCATTGCAGCGGGGAGTGTAAAAAAGGATATAAAGAGAAACAAATAAAATAACATTTGGTGAAAGTTTAATCTCCACTGGCAGTTGGTTCCACTTGTTTGCAGCATGACAGCTAAATGCTGCTTCTCCGTGTTTAGTCTGGACTCTGGACTGGACCAGCTGACACTGGAGCATATACAAGTTAAACAGAAGAGGTCCAAGAATTGACCCCTGGGGGACACCAGGGCCGGGTGAAGTTCCTCGAAGCACTGAGGCTTTCAAACAAATTGTTCTGAAAAATGTTTCATTTCGAGGGTTTGAACGCTCACCTGCCAATCAAAACAGCTGTTTGCTGCAGTGGGAAACGTTAAAGGAGAGCTGGGCTTTCACTTGGCACAGCTTTGGGTTTTTGTTCTTTTTTGCAGCTAAGCTAAAGATAAATTCCTTTTTATCATTAAATCTTTTTCTTTTCGCCCCTCTCCTGGCGCATTTCAGCTAGTTTTGCTTTAGCTGTCCGTCTGTGTCCTTTTACAGTGCTCATTAATGGTTATCGGTCTGTACTTTTGTTGTCCCGCTACCATCCGGTAAATGGAATAACCACAAAAGTTCGTGTCATTCTAACTAGTAAAATTTATACACTGGAAAAAATGCCTCTCCAAAAATAAGTAAAAAAACAACAAATACAAGACGTTTTTGCTTGAAATAAGCAAAAAAATCTGCCAATGGAACTAGTGAAAATCGGCTTGTCAAGATTTCTTGAAATAAGATGTGATATTTAGGACTTTTGAGTTAAAAGAGATCTTGAAATTAGCTTAAAAACCTCTTCAAATGTAAAAAAAAAAGCTTGTTTCATGTGAAATATGACTCAAAACAAGATGTTTTCAAGACTTTTTCACTTAACAAGATATTCAAGATGTATTGTATTAAAACAAGTCCCTATATCTGGCTGAAATGGTACTTGTTAGGCAATTGTGTCTTATATTAAGTGTAATGAGATACTCAATGAGACAAATATACTTGGTAAGATTTAGATTTTTTCCAGTGTAGCAGGTATGAAATGTGCAGAGATGTAAAAAGCCGCCCAATTCTCAACTTGACATGATACCTATTTGCAATTCAGCTGCATTTTTGTCAGTTGTTTTTGTCTGTGATGCAGTAGGTCAAGGGGGCATATTGCCACCTATCATACCAGAGTCAGACATACTTCAGTCAATTAATCAATTCCTCTCTTATGCTGGTACATGGGGACAAGGACACAAGCCCATTTAAAATAGCCTAGTCAAGCAATAACCCTGGCTCAACTTAACTGTGCATGTAAATGTACTGACTTACATTACTTACCCTGAGTAAATATATTCTCATCAGCTTTGTGTGTGCTTTTCCAGATAGACGGTGTACAGTCAAGCTTTGAAGCCTTTATTTCCAGAGTCCCCCGTTTGTGTTTCAGCCTGTTCTTGGACGTGTTTTGTTTCTATCTCATTATTCAGATTTATTTTTGGCTGAACTTGTATTTCTTTTATAATCAGTGAAGTGAATGAGTGGAGAAAATATCAGTCACGTCTTTGACTTTTCACCCACGTGTGTGGGACTAATGTTTTTTGGCCTGATCTCACAACAAAACATGATAAAACTGCAGGAGGACTCAAAAGGACTCAAAAATGGTGAAACTAAGCTTTTTCCCCTATTCTGATCCATATACAAATACTGCTTAGGTCTGGGTTTGTGAGCAACCTCCTACATCTGCATATGTGTTCCAGCACTGAAACGGCTCTGGTCAAAGTGTTAAACGACATCAGGTTGAATACTGATTCTGGTAATGTTTCAGTCCTGGTTCTGTTAGACCTCAGTGCTGCATTTGATACTGTAGATCACAGAATCCTGTTGCACAGGCTGGAAAACTGGGTTGGACTTTCTGGAGCGGTCCTTAACTGGTTCAGGTCCTACTTAGAAGGCCGGAGTTATTTTGTTACAATTGGCAGCTATGAATCTGAGCGAGTGGCCATGACTTGTGGAGTCCCCCAGGGGTCAATTCTTGGACCTCTTCTGTTTAACTTGTATATGCTCCCTTTGGGTCAGATATTGCAGAACTTTAACATCAATTATCACAGTTAAGGTCTTTTAACTGGACTTCCCAAAAAGAGCATTAAACATCTGCAGCTCATCCAGAACGCTGCTGCTAGAGTTTTAACCCAGACTAAGAGAACTGAACACATCACACCAGTTTTAAAATCTTTACTCTGGCTTCCAGTCAGTCACAGAATAGATTTTACAAGCCTGCTGATGGTTTACAAATCCCAGAATGGTTTAGGCCCAAAATACATCTGTGATATGTTCAGAGAATATAAAGCCAGCAGAGCTCTTAGATCCAAGGACTCAGGCCAGCTGGTCCAGTCCAGAGTCCAGACTAAACATGGAGAAGCAGCATTTAGCTGTTATGCTGCAAACAAGTGGAACAAACTGCCAGTGGAGATTAAACTTTCACCAAATGGAGACATTTTTGAATCCAGGTTAAAAACATTTCTTTTCTCATGCATGAAATCTGCACGATATCTTTTAACTTATCTGGACTGTTGCTTATTTTTAAATTAATTTGAATTATTTTATGTGTTTGTCTTTATATTCTTTTATGTATTTTTAATGCTTCTTACACTCCCTGCTGCAATGCTTTTATTCTATGTGAAGCACTTTGAATTGTTTTGTACATGAAATGTGCTATACAAATAAATTTGACTTAGACTTTTGACTTTCCAAGGTGCAGTTTCCACTTTTTCTTGCGATTAATAGGCCAAAACATTCATAAGGGGGGGGAAAGGGAACGATGGAAGGAGTTAATCCACGAGCCTTCATGCAAGAGATGCTGGTTTGAGATCTAAATAAAACAAAGTATTACCCTTATATTAACAGGATTTCTGTCTCCTGTCTCCTTCCAAAGGTCACTCTTACACAAATCCGCTGGTAAAGTTAAGAATATGCATAATTCCCATTTGCTGTTTCAGTCAATTTATTGAATATGCACCAGGTCATGATTTCAAACGGCCCTGTGGTCTACTCAGACGTAATTAAACCAAATACGATCAACCGGGCCGGGTGTTAAAACAGCTCAACCTGAAACAGAGGCTGAGCAACTCAAGGAGAAGCAGCAGTAATGGGAAAGAGAAGGGGAAGGTCGGCAGCAGATTAACGGTCAAGGAAAAGAAATGTCATCAAAGACAGCCATCGAGAAAATATATATTTAAAAGAAAAAGATACAGTTTGAACCCCATGGTGTCCTTGAAGGCATCGTTAAAACGGCGCCACGGGAGCTGCTTCGGTGAGGTTTTAATCGTGCTCTGTGTTTTGATTAAGAAATGATCAAATCATTCAGACAAACTTATTTTATATTGCACGTTTCATGCATTAAAATGCAATGAGCCCCTCAGGTGATGAGACAGGTCGAGGCGTCTCATGGCTCATTTGGGATAATTCGACAGGCAATTAATACACAAGCTACTTTTGTTAATTTCCCTCATGACATGCCTATTGTTTTTCTTTTTAAAAAAATTATTATTAAAAACAGATAATTACTTAAAACTTTTGATTACAAGGTTGAATACCATAAGAGTTGGGGTTGATTCCTCTTTCTTCCGAGAGTTAATGTGAGAGGCGAAGGGATTTTAGCAGAAGGAAAGTTTAAGTAGTTTAGTTCAGAAGAAAGAGGTTTCTTGTTATGCCCTCCGACAACCAACTGCTTCGCTTTGTAAAAGCAAAATGTTTCTTCAGGATTATTTCGGCGGCTGATTAGTTTGGAACCTTGTTTGAGATATTTCTTGGTTTCATAACGTGCCGAATGAGTGGCAGACTCGTGTTGTAATGCTGTATGTTTAGAGTCATTCTAAACATACATTATGTCTATTCAGTATCGGTTTTTAATTCAATTCAATTCAATTCAGCTTTATTTATATCGCGCCAAATTACAACAAATGTCATCTCAAGCCAATTGGAGTTCAATTCATTGCAATCATAATCCAATGAAATCCAATTGAATTGATTTCAAAATAATCCAATTCATTCATATAGAGCCAATTCAAAAACTATTTCCTAGCTAAGGAAACCAACAGATTGCACCGAAACTTGTCATCAGTCCAATCTCCCGTCCTGAGCGTGCCTGAGGCGACTGTGGAGAGGAACGACTCCGTTTTAACAGGAAGAAACCTCTGGCAGAACCAGAACCAGGAAGGGTGGCCATCCGCTTCCACCAGCTGGGGTTTGAGAAGACAGAAAAGAGGGGACAACAAACACTGTAACACTATTCAAAGGATACCTGTTGGAACAGGGAAACACGAGTTAATGACCACAATAATGTCACATGTACAAAATATCATTTGAGAAATTAAACAGGGGAAAAAGAGAGTAAAGTGAGGAAAGGTGTGAATGTTTAAGGATCACCTGAGCCATCCCTAACTATAAGCTTGATCAAAAAGAAAAGTTTTAAGCCTAATCTTAAAGTAAGAGAGGGTGTCTGCTTCCTGGACATTTACTGGCAGCTTATTCCACAGAGAGGGGCCTGATAACTGAAGGCACTGCCTCCCATTCTACTTTTAGAAACTCTGGGAACCTCAAGTAAACCTGCAGTCTGAGAGCAAAGTGCTCTGTCAGGAAAACATCCAACTATGAGATCTTAAAGATATGATGGGGCTCTGTCATCAAGAGCTTTATATGTGAGGAGAAGAAACTTAGATTCTATTCTGAATTTAACAGGGAGCCAATGAAGAGAAGCTAAAACTAGAGAAATATGATCTCTGTTAGTTATCATCAGAATTAATTTTCAGCCTTGTCCCTTGAGTTCACAGGTTAAAAGACATATGGTCGATAATATCATGTCTAATGTATCTAATCTTTAATGTATGCTCTGTACGGCAGATGATGAAATCTCATTCTTTACAATGACACATTATTTATTGAACACTCACTCCTTCACAGAGCAAAAAAGAGCCTCTGGTCTTTGCTCATGAAAGACTGAGCTTCTCTGGAATTCTCTTCTTATAGCCAATCATGTCACTCACCAGTGGCCAATTAACCTCGTTAGGCTTGAGCGGTTCCATCAGGTGATATTTTGACCATGAGGGAGACTTTTCCAGTCTTTTGTAACCCCTGCATTTTTAAAAAATCAATTTCCATCACTGTATTTGTTGCTTATATTTTCCGCTGGACAACAGACTAAACCAGAGATTTAACCCTGAGGCTGTCCACAGGAAGAGAGAATCTGGGTTCTTCAACGTGTTGCATATCTTTTACATGCAGTCATCTCTTTGGACAGCAACAACTACTGACCTTTAATCTAAATAACATAACATTAAGATGATGATGTGTACATTATAAGAAGATGAAACATGGATAAATATGGATTCCATTCATGTTGTTAACATTTTACAGAGCCCTGTCTGATTGATTATTCATGTGTATTTTACAAAATTTCCCCCTATCCAGCTGTAATATTTTCACCCATCCGTAGCTTTCATCATATCTAAACCCAGAACACAAAATTGTGTCCGACCAGGACTTCTGCCTCAGCCCAAAACGTACGTCTTTTGTTCACGGACCGATTCAATGTTGCCAGATCTTGAGGCCCAAATGAGGAAACCAAATCTATGAAAACAAGCCTAAAACAGTCAACTATATACGTTTTTAAAAATGAGAATGTGTCGCAAGATGCTACTGGGATGTCACAGTGTGATTAGGGTGGATACATGTCCACATTACAGTTTTTTTCAATTGTTTACATGCGATTTTGACAAAATATAATCACCATTATCCAAAACCACACTCAATTCGCATAATTCCTAGATTGTTTGCCAAATGACACACTTCAGTCAAAACATATACACATATTTGTGAAAATGCTATTAGTTTTCATTTAACCAACACAGTCCTCAATGCTACTGCAGCCAGTTTCACACTGCTGGGATAATTAAAAAACACATTTGTAAAAAAAAAACTAATTTTAGGAAATAGCATGTGCTAGATTTTTGGCCAGACATTGTTATGTAAGGGATAATTTAGATGTAAAAAAAAATAGTGACAAACCCATAACATTCTTCATGATTAGTTTGAGATATAGGGAGAATGTACACAAATAGGCCTACTATAAACTTTACCAAGTACTGCACAACACTGATGCTGCAAACTGAATATTTCAAGTATTTATTTCAATACTTACATTTTTTCTTACCATAATCAGTTACAGTAATCAGCCAACAATGAAATCAATGAAACAAATAAAATCTGTAGACAAATTAAAAATGACAGCATGAATTAGGTACACTTTGACTCTGAAGAAAAACTGTAAAAGCAACAAGAACATTGTAACTATTCATCATCTCTCTGTCTGGCTGGATCAGGCCATAAGATTTAATCCACATCACAGGCTATGTCATAGGTTCATAGGTCAAACGGTCATAGGGCTGCAGGTCGTATACCTTCCATCGCCATGCTGAAAAAAACTCTTCTATTGGACTCAGGAAGGGGGAGTATGGGGGAAGGTATAAGACTTCAAATTCAGGGGGCGCATGGAACCACTTCTGGACCAGAGCAGCCCGATGGAATGAGACATTTGTCCAAGTAAATGCAAGTATTAGATTTGCATTATAGGGTGCCAGAGTTGGTGGTGGAGGACCCCATTTTGTGTAATAGCAGCTCAAAGGGTGATGTTACCCCCTCGTTGCCCTGGCATATTGGTGATTGCCCTGTGTCCAATTACATTTCTAACTCTTCTTCTTCTTCATCATCTTGTAGCTCCTTCTATTTTTGTTGAAGACCTGCTGCCTTTTATAGCACACCTGAGTGCTGCGTTTTCAAATTAGCACGTGTGCTTCCACACCCGGTGGATGTGATAATCTAATTTGTTCATTAGTGTGGTCATTGGCAATCCGGGGGCGTTTGCAATGACAAGAAAGTAACCTCACAATCCTTATCTGTGTTTAAGGTGTGAAAATGTGTGTAGAGTTGTACAAATCACTGTGTGTAATGTTGTGCAAATACGTGGAGGTGTTTTGCTCATTGGAGTAGAATTTTTATTTTAGTGTGTAAACAATCATAAAAAACTGTTAAGCACATCACATAGCGCTTGAAAGTGGATTTCTTCATATTAGTTCTTCAGAAATGGCCACCACGAGAGGGTTCTTTTCAAGATTATTTATTTAAACTATAAGTGAGTATTGTTTTCCTTTTTCATCCAACAGAATGAGGTTCCACCTTATCAGTGCAAAATATATGCCCTTGTTAATTTACCACTGTTCCTCTTTGGTAATTCACACGTACAAAACAGAAGCGGATCAGCACTGCATCAACGTGTGCGTATGACACAGCAGGATGGCATCGCTGAATCAACTGCTACAAAATAAGCTGCACCCACCAGGTCAGAATTAAAGGTTTTGCTTCAGATTTCATCCCTTTATGGCCCAAAAGCTGTTGACAGCAAATAAAAGCAAAAATAAAATCTTGTTTTGTCTCATTTTTGTCATTTTGTCTCTATGCAGTTTCCTTCTCCTCTTCTTCTTCTGTTGGTTAAAGGGCAGATTAGATGCTGCTGTGACTCATGTCCCTTCTGGTGGTTCCAATTGTAAAATCAGTAAAATCCATTGCATCCCAAAAGTATCTCAGCTGTACATTATGTAGCTGATTTTAATATTAGATCAACTCTGTTGATATCTGTATTTGAATTTCTAAGGATTTACACAGTTTTGTCTACAAAGAGCACCTTGCTGTGCACATGGTGGTGTATTATGGAGTTGTTCTTCTGCATATAAATGGAGCCAATCTGACCCAACTTATGGCTGACTGATCTGTAGCCCTGATGCTGCACAAGCTTCTGAAGATCATGGACAACACTTCAAAGCCTCTGTAGAAGATGGTGATTAAACAGCAGAGGGTCCTCCGTCTGAATCTTCTTTGGCTTAGCCTTCCATAATAATTCTTAATAATGACTATATGTGTTTCCCCCCTATCTATTTATCTATTAACCAGTTTATTTGTTATCTACATCTGTTTATTTTTATTTTCTTTGAATTATCAGTCAGTTTTTACACTGTGAAAATACAGTGTCCCTTTGGGGATAAGTGAGTATACTGTTAAATTAATTCAGTACAGCTGCACTTTGGATATAATGAGCTTTTTCTTCGTATTTCTTGACAGTCAAACCACATTTTGCCCCCTGGTTTGTTCTCTTATCTGTTTGCTCTCCTTCTCAATGCCTGTTCCTCTATCTTCCTGGTCCGTCTCCTTCCCATTTTTTTTCTCAGTGATTTACTTTCTCTAAGCCGCTTCACTCTGTCCAATATGGTTGAGTATGGCCGGGATGCACCCACTCTGCAGAGGGATAACTACAGTCCTCTACGGGATTACGTGTTTCTAATATTTTTTTGTGTCTTTTTCTCTGGATGGGCTTATTTATCTTGTTCTTGTAAAATGTTTGTTTTTGTGTTCTTAACCTCAAACCTATGCTGAGTACATCCCTGCTTTTCTCTGTTTACCCTGCATTCGGGGCCATGCAGTCATCTGCCTCTAAATTAGGCTATTCCATGCCGTTGCCCAATTGCCCAGCAGCATGATGCTCTGATTGCAGCAGTTTAACTGTGCCAGGGCTTCAGCCTGCTTTTAATTCCCACTGTAAACCCTGACGTTACCATCTGTGTGGGCAAACACAAAGGACTCTTTGCATTATGTATGTCAGTATCCTATGTATGCATGTGCAGAGAGAAACCTGAGAGTGAAAAAGTATGAGTGTGGACATATCTTGTCACTGAAGGACAGGACTTTTACCCCTTTAGCTTTACCCTGACCACACAGTCCCACTGTTCTGCCTACTTTTATCCATATTTTTCCCCTCCTCCCATTTTTTAAGCTATTTCCTCTGATTTCCTCACGTTGCTCCACCTTCTTTTTACTTTATTTTTTTACTGCTGGTCAGTCAGACAAGCTGTCTTTTCCACTATTTATCAGGTCATCCTTCCCCTCCTGTCCTCAGGTTTTTGCCTCTCTCTTCTCTCTGCGCTCAGATCCCGGCTGGCGAACAGAGCGAGCCAGCTGTGAGGCTGCAATCAAACGAGTTCCTGCTAAACCTCCTGGGGTCCTGCTGACATTACGCACAAGCACAGAAAGAGAGAAAAATGTGTGCATGTCCTTGCCATCACGTGCATGCACACTCACACACAACATAACTGCCTGACCAGTAGGTCAGAGACAAATTTATAGTCACCCCTAATACCAAAATGACGCTTTGGTTCTGATTTGACTTTGGCTCTTTGCACCAAAGGATTCCCTTCATAATTCATAGAAAACCCACTCAAATCTCCTTTAGGATTTTCTTTGCCACTGAGGAAAGGTCATGGTCTGTATTCTGAACGTATCTCACACTGACTAGTTTTAAAGGGAGTGTGCAAAAAGCCTCCACATGAGAAGCAGTTTCCTACGAGGGCAGAAGTAAGCACAACTTATGGTAAATACGCAGGAGAGCTAAGACCTCTTTCGAAATCTGTCATCTTGTGTAGCAGCCATCCTTTAATCCCTACTTCAACTCCAACTTTTTTTAATGCCTGAGCTATATTTAAAGCCAGCTGGCTGCTGGTTACAGGCAGTAAACAGGTATATCTCCAGCCGGTGTCTAAGTATGTTATTATGTCATGGTCGAAAGGAGACCCTGAGAGTGGCTCCAGACCCCTTTTGCTGGCAGGCAGACAAACTGAAGATCGGCAGAGCAGGAGAGTGAGTCATGCATCAGCACTGCATTAGCTGGAGAGACAATTTCAAGGCACGATTGGAGTCTGTATAGACACATTGCAGGGAGCAGCGTGGGCATTAATTCTGTCTGACATCAGCTTCTGCTCAAATTATGAATTGATGAAGACGTTCAAGCATTGCACAGAACAGTCCGAACCACACCAGCCAACAACAATACACCTATACACAGAAGGGCTGCTTATGTGCTCCGGTGTCATTATATCTACCGTTTTAAATCATGTTTGACTTTCTCTGTTATGCTAATACTATTCAAAAGCTACAGTTATATCATATTACTTCCATAAATAGTAAGAATAATGTTGAAATTATCAAAAGATTAAACCTAAAAAAAAATAAGGGCGCTGTGAGATAATAATTATACAATATTTACTCAATTTGTCTTGAATATGGGTTATATATTCCTTTGCTCTCTTCCTTGGGATAAGATTAAGAGAACTTAAAGTATCAAACACACCATCTCATTTTATTTAAAAAATAACTATTCGTAACTTCACATCGTAATCAATTCTCTTGTATTCTTAGTTAAACATGAGCAGCAGTGCTGTTTGAGTTCAAAAGCTAATGTAATAAAGCAGTAAATGGCAGAAATAAAACTTTACATAGTGAGTGTTTCAGAGAAGTTATATTTCAAAGCACAAATAATTGTGTCAACACGTCTGCACGACCACGTGGGAAGGTGCCACATCACCAGATTCAATTTGAATGTCCTTTCTGTGTAATAATCTTCAACATACAAATAATGAATTAATATTACCCACAAAATTAAATGATTCTGCTTCTAAGGACTCTTAAGCAGCAAACCGATGACGAGAAAAAGCTGCGACGGCAGTGCCTTTGTCTCCGAAAAGAAATACGTCTTGAACACATCGCAAAAACAACCAGCCTGATGCACGAGTCTATCAATTATTTAGTAAAGTTAAATAAATGCAAACAAAACAACATATGTGGAAAATCAGGTCATGATCACTTCAGTTTTTACTATCCAGCATGGTTTTGGTTCAATTATAAGCTGTATTAATGTGTTTAGGCTCAAAAACATGCACTGTTTTGCACGTGTGCTTTTGAGCATCATACTTTATGCGTAGGAAAATAATACATTTCAAGTTGTATTGACTTACTACAGTTCATTCACGACACCGATCAGCCATTCAGAGTGATGTATCTCTCACTGCACAACCTGATTGTTTACCTGATTTAAAGTGATGAATTGGATAAAAAAAAGCCTGGACAGGGTCTGACGGAGCCAACCACAGGCGACAAAGACAAGTGAGCCGGGCGCCCAGTTGTCAGGTCGGTGCCCTTAAGCTGACAGAGAGATGAGCACCTTATGACTGGCCAGCAGTAGCACACTCCATCAGCACCTGGATCCCCACCGCAGTGCACCATGGTCCATTTTGACCGAAATACAGTGAAACTTCTGTTTGCAACTTTTGATGTAGGCTTGTGTGCTTTATTGTGCAAGAAAAGTTTCAGCGGAAAATTCCAACAGCACTACAAAAGAAAATGAATGTCTGACTCACTACCTTGAGCACCGTGTAATGGACAAGTGGATAATTCAAACCCAACCACAGTGGGCAGACAGGAGTCTGAACTAACAGCTTCTTTTTAAATGTCCTTACACTTACTGGTGGCTGCAGCATTTGCACAAAAGTTGCACCGTCAGAGTTTATGTTTATGCTAAATCTGCCTTTAAACCTGATATTTATCAGCCTGGTGCACTTTGTTTCTAGCCTGGCGACGCCATCCTATGTACTTCCGCCCAAAGATTTTGGCTCCGCACATAGTCTGGCCAAATCCTCCTACCTCGGTTCGCTCAGTGTTTTGCCAATCAGCAAACAGTTGCGAGTGGTGACGCAGAACTCACGCGCGGAATCCATTGTAGTCCATATAATTGTAGTTCAACCGCAGCGGAAATAAACATGGCGACGGAAGAACGCTAGAAGCTATCCATGAAGTTGTCTCAACTCTGGAGAGCATTACACAATTAAAACGAGAGCAAGAGGAATGCCTCTTCAATATTGTTAGTGGCAAGGATGTCGAAGCTCTCCTTCCAACTGGCTTTGGGAAAAGTTTGATTTATCAAATGGTACCGGTATAATGAAAGCGGATGTGGGAAGCGTGATTCGCGAGCTAGAGCCTCGCGAGAGTAAGCATGAACCTCGGCGCATAACCAACGTCATTTCTAAACATTATGATTGGTTAAGGGAACTCCGTTACTCCAATGAATTTAAGTTGCTGGGTAAGGTCCCGCCCTCCATGGAAACGGATTCCTCTTGGGTTTTCCCAGACTGTTTGACAGAGTCAACAGTCGGCTTTCGCCCAGGCTACTTTGTTTCCCCCGCTCACATGTAAATAGTTTCCCACTGCAGTCTTATTCAAAAAGAATAACCATTCATCAATCTGTATGAATCTAGTCTTTATGGTGAGTAACAACTGGAGGACCAAAATGCAGGGCGGGTGTAGTCGGTCCACAACTGAAGCAAAATACATATATCAAACTGAAATGACAGACTTAGACTTGCAGTTTATACACAAACACGTCACAAACACTCAGGGATGTGAAAAAGAGAACAGAAAAAGGAAGAAGGAGTGACGAGGCAATATATACGAACACGTAGGAGCTGAGGAGACACAGGCGATGTCAGACATCACCCACAAGGGAAATTATCCTCTTTAAATTACATGAGAAAAGGATCAAATTCTAACAAATAAAACGTCATCTGAACCAGAAACTCTGAGGGACAAAACTTGGAAAAATTAAATCCAAAGCCCAAGTCAGCAGGCCGCACCACAAGGACATTAGAAGCATCAGCGAAACCGCTTTGGATTTCCTCCTCTTAGTCTTAGGAGTGTGCAGCTCGCCGCGTGGCACACCCGTATCTGAGCTGGCACGGTGACAGTTATGAACCCAGACACCCACTGTGCTCTTTGCTAATCTAACATGAACGTACATAAAACACAATCGGGGCAATTGAACAGAGAACATAATAGAGCAAACATACGACGAGTAAGTATGACTTAATGAATTAACACAAACCCAAACCTCCCTTATCGCAGCGACTCGTCACCCCACTAGAAAGTAATGGAACTGTGAAGGCTGTGGCAGATAAAATGCTGTCAGCTGGTTGTTTTCTTCTGCTTCACTTCCTGCTGCCTTTCTTGATTATATACTTAGCACAAGCTATTATTGCATGCATATCAGTCTCCTCAGCCTGAAAATATGCTCACATAATGAGAATAGATGCTTTATTACCCCTCGCCACATGCGCTAACTTTGCTGATGGACACACCGATATTGAATCAACAGCAACGAATGCAGTGAAATTAGACTTCAAACTTCAATCTTCAATCCACAAAGCAGTGGGCTGTGTCGTGCTGTGGCTTCAAAACGAGAAGGTCCCTGGGTTAGATCTCTGCAGGGACCTTTCTACGTGTTTTTCCTCAGGTAGTCGAGCTTCCTCCCACAGTCCAAACACCAGGCATGTTGACTGTGAGCAGCATGGCTGTTTGTCCCTGTGCCGGTCCTGTGATCAACCAGAGGTTGCATCGTTGCATGTAGTTCTCACCTAAAGAGAATCCTTCTCTGATGTGTTTGTAACTTTGCTTTGAAGGAATCTCCTTGGCACAAGCCGTGAAAATTGCATGACTGTCAGTGGAACGATCCTACCGGGTGAAACCTGGGATGACTTGGGGAGACATCTGGACTCCCAGATGTGAGACGAGAATAGAAAACTCATCTGTTTCACCAGCCCTGCTCTGCCTCGTCCTGTCCCGCCTCAACCCAACTGTGACAACACAGCTAATTACAGAACCTCCGATCCCACACAGATCGCTGACAGTCTTGTTAGCCTCCGATTTGCACTTTTAATTGAATCAGGGATATATCTGCATCATCTGGCTCTCACTGAGTATATTTGCTTGTTTAGGAGAACCAACAGCTCCATTGGATTTAGGATGAGTCTAAACCAAAGGATCTTTCTGATGGCACAACTGAAAAGGTTTCAGATCTCATCCTGATACCAGTGCGTGCAGCATAGATTTACACAATGTTTATCTGTGCAGGTTTCTGGTCCAGATAAAGCAACACGGGTGGAGGTTTGCATGAAAAGATAAGAGTGGAACAGTAAAATCCAGATGCCTGCCCACACAAAATGCATTCCACTTGTTTATCCTCTCATAATCTTGACCCTCACTTTATATATATATATATATATATATATATATGTTATAACTGAGAATATAAGGTGTGCTCTCTCAGCTTTACTTCTGCAGCTGCTTGAAAATCTTGCCCAAAGCTACTTCGAATCCGTGTATCATGAATAATCTTTTCACGTCTCTGAGCTGAATTTATAAAATCTTCATATTTCAGCCGACATTGTCGTGTCAGTGAACTTTCAAGGTGATCGAAACCTTAACTGACTGTTCTGGAAAGACTTTCATCATCTGCCCCACACGTGCAAAACTGCACCCACGGTAGTCAAAGAAGCTGTTCTGAATGTTTATTCACTTCCCCGCCAAGTTAGATAAGAAGATTGATTTGTAAACATGAACCCAAAGCCAGCTGCCAGGTAGCTCCCTGCCAACTAACACGGCTTCTGTTACAAACTATGATATTAAAATGACCATATGGTTGTCAGGGAAAGTGCAATGTTGAGAAATCTCCCCGAGAGCTGGGAGATTTGGGCTGCCCTTCCGCGTGGCGGGGAGTCCCGCATGGTTAAACGGCCACTAAATGCCCTTGTAATTTGAGATAATGGCTTTGACATTTCAATGTCAGACATACTGCGAGTCACAGCGAGCAGGCCTTTTGGAAAGCAGGACAAAGTAAAGTTGGAGAAGTGATGCTGCTGAGTGTGTACTCTCTCCCCCCATTACTGTGCAACGCCGAGCCCTCATTTTTCAATCGTTTCCCATCATACCAGCAATCTATTTATCAAAACATATGCAAGAATGAGGCAGTTCTGAGCAGCTTTAAAGTGAATATCTGCTCTGAGCTCCTTTCTCCTCCAACACAGCCTGAACCCTCTCAGACGAGCTTTCTGTCCTTTCTTTAAGGAGTCTTCAGGAATAGTTCTCCAGGCTTCTTGAAGGACATCCCAAAGCTCTTCTTTGGATGTGGGCTGCCTTTTGTTCCGTTCTCTGTCAACATGATCCCACCCTGCTTCAGTAATGTTGAGCTTCGGGCTCTGGGGAGGATTCATCCCTCCATCAGACCTGCTGCCACTGATTTTCAGCCCACTTCTTGTGTCCTTTGGCACAGCTCAGCCTTTTCTCCCTGTTTCCCTTCCTTAAGAACGGCTTCTTGACAGCCACCCTTCCATGGAGCCCATTTCTGATGAGGCTTGGGCCAACAGCAGATGGATCAGCTGAAGGTCAAGATGCATCTCTCAGCTCCTGTGTCAGGTCTTTGCTGGATTGTTTTCCCAATTTTCTTAAGGACATCCTTATCAGATCCTGTTCATCTGCTGCAGATAGCATTTTAGGGACAAACTGCCCATTATGCCTAGATGTGCCAAGATTTAAAGTAATAGCTCTTTGGGAACAACATTGGTGGAAAAATACAATTTTAAGCCATCAAATGAAATATAAAATGGGTTCTTTGCCAAGTTGTCTGTTATGTGTAGATGCAAGACTGCCTCATTCCTTGAGCTGGGTGCCTCTGTTAGACATAGAAATGAGACATATTCCTCTGAAAATGTCAAAAATGTTTATTTAAAAAAAGGATCTGGCTCCTTTAAAGCAAAATAGAAAGAGAAAAAGGGGGGAAGTGATTAAGGAGATCATTTTAGCTTTAAAAATCATAGAAAGCTAATAGCTAATAGGACAGACAACTATTTAAGATAACAATGAATAGAAAGAATAGACCATATGCTTAATAGTTGGATCAAAATGTAGTTTAATAATGATTAAATGGTAGAATGAATCACCTTGCAGCAGGATAAACGCAAACAGAGAAACAGCTGTTAAATTGATAAAGTTCTGGTGCTAAGACTCATCTTCTGAATGCATTTATTTCCTCAACTATCAGTAGAAATGACGGGCACTAATTACCCCACAGCAACAGAGCAAGGCGGGGAAGAATTGGTGGATGCACACATGTATCTGTGCTGATGTGTGTGCTGCAGTGAGGCCTGACTCAGCTAATCCACCAGGGCTTTGGAGGCAGCTGGCTGTTTTATTAGCTAATCATGTTTTAGGAGGTGAATCTACCTCGTAATATAATATTCTTAATTACTCCAACTATATACATGAATGCCTCACCTTAGCGTTTGACCCCAGCTTCCATGCTACAGCATGAAGAGTGCACCCACAACTTGCTTTTACATGCATGTGCTCCACTAAAGCTGCTGTCGGCACTCAGCTTGTTGCTCATATGTGTCAAATACTGTGTTACTACCTTAAAAAAAAACAGCTTCCATCTTCTCAAGGTCTTACCAAACGCTGCCCACGGTGCACGAGCCAGGACGCCCAGCGGTGCCTAGAACACATCCGTGGGTCCGAGGAGAAAGTGGAGTGAGCAGATCCCCTCGGAGAGAACGTGTCACGTATCGTTTTATGACCCATTCTCATCTCCATGCAGCTCATAATCCTAATATTTGCCAAGAAACGTTCGCCTTTCCACGGAGTAGAATCTGTATTTACCGAGTGTCCGTTAAGCCAGGGACGATAAGGCAACCGTCACTTTCTCCTTCCTGTTCACATCCGTTTGAATCTAATCAAACTCACGCTGCCTCTTCGCATTTCTCGACTACATCAGACAGTTTGATTTGTTTCAGTTTATTACACAAGTTTTGTTCTGACGTTTTAAGACACATGTGGAATAAGGTGCCAGTATTACAGTTGAACCACTTTGGAAAGACACACCTTCAGACCCACAACAGTCATTTCATCCCAACTAAACAAATGAAGATAAGGGGGGGGGGTACGTATTGATAAATGATGATCCAAAACCCCACTTTAAGGCACTACGTTACAGATAATTATGGCACGCAATCATTTTCTTTTCGATTAAACAGGAAATAAAGGTCAGAAGCATAAGAAAACTATTTAAAAATATACACGTAACCAACTGATCCCAAGTGTAAACTTTTGGTCTTTATCTTCTTCTTGTGTGAAGACATCAGAAGTTAAATCCGATGTAAAAATAAAAGTATTCAAATGGTTTGAAGTTTCAACGTTTTGATGCATATCTTCTGGTTGGTGCATTCAGTATAACAGGTGCAGAAGTACAGTCTTTCTTCTCAAACACAAACACTTCATATCCAGCTAAATCGAGCCGGATGCCATCTATGAGTGCACCAGTTTGATGCCCTGCCCAGTGTCCAGTACGGCCGGGGGGAACCAGGCCAGTTTGCACCTCCTGAAGCAGCGCAAACACACGCTACAGAACCAGAACAGGTTGAGGCCGCAGCACCAGTTGGACAGGTGCACCAGGGGATACGTAGCCTTGGGAAAGTGGGTCTTCCAGTGCTTGGCGACGTCGCTCCCGGTGGGAAGGTGAAGCGTGTAGTCGCTCCAGCGTTTGGACACGGCGTACATCGCCGTCACGGCCCTCCCCTTTTCGGACCACTGGGTGTCACTGGCCGGGTTGCAGTTGAACTCCACCCATTCCGACGTGAAGTCACCAAGGAAGGGGACGTCTCCGCCTTCTGGGTCCATCCTGGAGGCCGCCAGCTCGGCTCCCTGCACCGCCACATAGACTCCCTCCACCCGGCGCACCTCCTTGACCCAAGGGAGGGAGTTCTCCGTGTCCAGGACCACGATCAGGCGGGAACAGTGGCCGGCGTGCTTCTCCTTCCACATGTCCAGCAACTGGGCCAGGGTGAGACTCTCGCCTCCTGCAGGAATGGGATAAAAGGAGTCATAAACCCAAGTAAAGGAAGTCAATATAACACCTCCACTTTGCCAAGGACGCCTAAACATCTACCGGCAGAGTGAAGGCAACTCCACCCTTCAGGATGGTGACTCAGGGACGTGATTATCTTTTCAGCGGGGATCTTTCCCTCGGTGTTTGCAGCCGCACGTAGTGATAATACGTGAAGTAATCTGTGAACAGAGGAGCAGGAGCTGACACGGCGTTAACCTCGTGGATGCAGTCACTTTCACAGAATCCTCACCGTCGGAATCGCAACTTTGAACGGAGTCGATTGAGGCAATTTGAACTCTTACGTCTGGTTTGTCTGATCTGTGCGAGCCAGCCCGACTGACTGGGACTGGAAATGATGAAAGGGATAGAAATCAGACTCATTCTGGCTGCAAACTGTTATCTTCCTGCTGCAGACTCAATCAACACTTGTTGTTTTTTTTGTTTTTTTAAACTCTAGTTCAAGTCTTGGGGAATTATTTATTGTCTGAACGAGATAACTTTGAAGAGATGAAGCTTGTGATGCATTTAAAAATATCAAAAGTCACTTTTTGATGTTTAAAACATACAAAAATATATATTAGTCCGACCATGCATAATCCCAATAATGAATAAAATGCTGGGATCTGATGACTCGCAGGCCTTTTCCATGTCATACTCCAACCATTCAGTGACCTTTGATGTATTATGAAGGGGACCACTTCCTTCGGGACAGAAATATTTTATCCTAACTTTTTATCCATTTGCAGAGACACCCGAATGCTTCCCAGCACTTACTCTGCGTCACATTTTTCCCTTTGCCACCTCTTTTAATTTTAAGGTTTCCAGCTGAACATTTCATCACTCGGAAGTTGCTTTGTTTCAACTGAAGAGTATAAAGTGGTTTTTAGTTTGTGAAAGACTTTTTATTCATAGTGGGGTTTTTTCACCTGCATTTTGTCAAAATTACCTTTAAGATCAGGCTGAAAACGAAAGTTACGTATGTAACTACGGTTCTATGAATCCTGGATGACCGCCAGAGGCGGTGCTTTCAAGCACTGGATGATACATCTTGCGCATGCGCAGGTCGAGTGTTAATACCAACAACGTCACTCGTGACCCCCTGCTGACCCCGGAGAGCCTATATACTTCCGGCAACATCAGCAGGTCAGTCCTTACAGAATCTTCTCGCGAGTATACGAGGATTCTGAGTGACAGAACGCTCTGGCGGTCATCCAGGATTCATAGAACCGTAGTTACATACGTAACTTTCGTTCTATTTCATCCATACTGACCGCCAGAGGCGGTGCTTTCAAGCACTGGATGACTAATACCAGAAGAGTCACGAGGAATCCGGCACTTACTCACTTTATTGAGAGGAAGCAGCAGAGTCGGGCAGCAGGACCACAGCCAACGGGTTGGGAGTGGCAACATTCACCCGATAGAACCTGGAGAAGGTACTCGGTGACGCCCATGACGCTGCCTCACAGATGTCTTCCAGGGGAACGCCCCGTAGGGCTGCCCATGAGGTCGAGACAGCTCTGGTGGAGTGGCAGCTCACCCCAGCTGGCTGGGGGCGCCCACTTCCCTCATATGCCTGGGTGATGGCGTCCACCACCCAGTGAGACAGTCGCTGTTTAGAGAGCGCACAGCCTCTCCGAGGGCCACCGTAGCAGAGGAAGGGCTGGTCCGACTGCCTGATACCGGCAGTCGCGGCCACGTAGGCTCTCAGAGCCCGCACAGGGCACAGTAGGCGTAACCTGTCCTCCCCCTCCGGGGGAACAAACTGTGCCAGGTGGATAGGTCTGTTAGATGAAGACAGCACCTTCGGGAGAAAAGCGGGGTTCGGCCATAGAGAAACCCCTGAGCCATCCGAGTTCCACCTCATGCAGGAGTCGCTCACCGACAGAGCATGCAGCTCCCCGACGCGCTTCGCTGACGCGATAGCGAGTAGAAAGGCGGTCTTAGCGGAGACCCACCTCAGCCCTGCCTGAGCAAGGGGTTCAAAGGGAGGCGCGCACAGGGCGCCGAGCACCAGGTGCAGATCCCATGGCGGGGTGCGCCGCACTCGTGGGGGGCGCAGCCGCCGCGCACCTTTCAGGAAAAGGGACACCAACCTGTGGCTTCCCACCGTGCCGTTATCCACTCGAGCATGCCGAGAGGAAATGGCCGCCACATACACCCTCAGGGTAGCGGGGGACCGGCCGTCATCCAGGAGTGACTGGAGGAACTCCAGAATCCTAGGGACAGGACAGTGCACAGGGTCCTCACCCCTGTCCAAGCACCATGTAGTGAACAGCCGCCACCTCTGTTCATAAAGCGCCCGGGTAGAAGGCGCCCTCGCGTTTAGGATGGTATGGCATACCTCGCCAGAGCACTCAGTCAGCATCGGGTCGGGCCCTGCAGTGGCCAGACCCACAGCTGCAGGCGGGACGGGTCGGGATGCCAGATCCGACCCTGCCACTGAGACAGGAGATCCCTCCTGTCGGGGAGGCGCCATGGGGAACCCCTGCAGAGCCTGTGCAGCAGTGGAAACCACGTCCTCCCTGGCCAAAGGGGGGCTACCAACAGCAGCCTGTGGCCCTGCTGGAGGACCCTCTGTAGCGTAGGGACTATCAGAGGGATCGGCGGGAAAGCATAGAGGAGAACCTCTGGCCAGTCGTGGCCCAGAGCATCCTGTCCCAGGGGACTGCTCTCCTCTGTCAGGGAGAACCAGAGGGGGCAATGGGTCGACTCTTCTGAGGCAAAGAGGTCCACATTTGCTCTGCCGAAGGTGGCCCAGATATTGAGCACCACCTCCGGATGGAGCTGCCAATCCCCCGGCGGAGGCTTGCCACGGGAGAGCAAGTCCGCCGTCTGGTTGCGCTCCCCGGGCAAATACATTGCCTTTAGGCTGGCTAAGCGTGGTGCTGCCCACAGCAGGAGGTCCCGGGATGCCTGCAGTAGCAGTGCAGACCTGGTGCCACCTTGGTGGTTTATGTGGGAGACGGCCGAAACATTGTCCGACCGTACGAGTACATGTCGGCCCCTCAAGAAAGGGAGGAAAGCCTGCAACGCTCTGTGTACAGCCCGCAGCTCTAGTGCGTTGATGTGCTGTGAGCGGTCCCGCGCCGGCCACAGCCCCTGAGCCGTCCGGTTCTGCCACACGGCGCCCCACCCCGAGAGGGAGGCGTCCGTCGTGACTGCCTCGCGATGGGATGCAATGGAGCCCATGGGCATGCCCTGGAGGAGAAACGAACGCTTCCTCCACGGGGCCAGAGCAAGAAGGCAACGGTGGGACACCGCAAGCCTCCTGTGCCGGTGTCTCCTGGCGTCCAGGTGAAAGCTGTGCAACCACCTCTGGAGGGGACGCAGCGACAGCAATCCTAAGGGGACCACAGCAGCCGCAGCTGTCAGTTTCCCCAGGACGCGTAAGAACTCCACATAGTGGAACCGCCTGCCTTCCCGAAACGGGAGGAGGTGGCGGAGGATGTCGTTCACCCGCCGTGGCGACGGGCAGGCCATCATGGTGACCGCATCGAGGGTCACCCCAAGAAAAACTGTGCTCTGTGATGGGACCAGGCCACTCTTTGTAAAATTCACCCTGAGGCCCAAACGGGCCACATGGGAAAGAAGACACGTCGTGTCGAGGGCCACCTGAGACTGGGACGGCGCACAGACGAGCCAGTCGTCCAGATACGGCAAGATCTTCATGCCCCGCGACTGTAGGTGCGAGAGGGCTGCCGTCACACACCTGGTGAACACCCGTGGGGAGAGGGAGAGACCAAACGGGAGCACCCTGAACTGGAAATGACGCCCCTGAAAGGCGAATCGCAGAAACTGCCGATGGTGTGGCGCCACAGGAACGTGAAAGTAGGCATCCTCCAGGTCTATGGAGGTAAACCACTCCCCTCTGGAGACCGTACGCAGAACCTCTGCAGTGGTCAACATATGGAACCTCAAGACCTTCAGGAACCTGTTGAGGTTCCTGAGGTCGAGGATAGGTCGAAATCCGCCATCTTTCTTTGCTACCAGAAAGTAAGTCAAGTAGAACCCCCCGGGGTGCAACAGGGGGTCTACCGGTTCGATGGCACCCTTGCCCAGGAGGATGAACAGCCCCTGGGCGAGGGCTCGGGCTTTCGCCGGGTCGCGGATGACAGTCATCCTGACTCGGCCATGGGTCGGGGGCCGACGTCGGAACTGAAGTTTGTACCCGTGGGTCAAGGTGGAAAGAACCCACGGGTCCCTGGTGGAAGCAGCCCAGTAGCTGAGCTGCTGCTGGGAAAAAAGGCCGACGGTCGGCCCCGTGGCCTCTGCGTCGGGCCCCCCGACCTCTAGGGGCTCCAGGGGCACGACGGGCAGTACGTGAGACCCGAGGTTGCCCAGGGGGCAGTCGCTCAGGCGCCCGAAAGGACTGTGCCTGCCGCTGAGCAGGCTGTGGGCGTGAGTACTGGGGCCGAGGGAGGCCCCTGGCCCGTGAGTGGGTGCCGCGCTGCGAGGCAGCTGGACGGCCCCTAGGGTCGCCAGGCGGCGGAGCGCTTCTGTGAAGCTCAGACAGCTGCTGTCGGGTCTTCCCAGCTTGGACCGTGCGCTCGAGGGCTTCCAGAGCCGCGGAGCCAAACAGCTCCCCCGGTTCCACCGGAACACTGCGGAGGGTTCTTCTGCAGGCCTCAGAGAGAGGGGACTGCGCCAACCAAACCTGGCGGCGAGCCTGAACGAGAGTTGCCATTACCCGTCCCAACTCCCTAGACATCAGTGCAAAGGCCTGTAGAGAGGCGTCAGTAACACTGTGGACAGAAGAGTCCAGTTCGGTCTCCTGCAGGGATGATGACAGGGCGAGCAGCAGGTGGGACATGGAATTACCCATGCGAGCCATGCGTGCTGCCGCCTCATAGGCCTTCGACAGCAAATCATCCGTAACCCGGCACTGGGGGCGAGGACACCTCGCCTCCCGTCTCAGAGCCTCATCGGGTGACACGATCAGGGCGGCTATAGTGGGCTCAACCGCTGGCATGCGGTCCAGGCCGAACTTGGATGCGTCCTGCATGGCTGCCAGGGTCCGAGCATCAGCTGTCGGACGGGCAGGGGCCCTAGGGTCCCTCCAGAACGTCTGTGATTCCCTCAGATACTCTTCTGATGGAGGTACAGTTAGTTCAGCGGGGGTTGAGGAGCGCCTGAAAAAGGCACTGGCCGAAGCTGGCTGAGCCTGCGGCACGTCCAGCTGCAGCCTGGCTAGAGCCGTACGAATGGCGGCTCCCACAGAGCCTTCCTCACTGCCACCCGCAGAGCTACGGGCTGAAGAAAGGGAGCCCGCTGCAGAGGGACGGGAGGCTTCGTCTCCCAGGAGCACGTCCGAAGCGTAGTCCTGAAACATAGTAGCTGAAGCTGCTATGGAAAACGCATCCTCCTCCGGACCGAAGGAGGCCGTTGGAGGAACAAGGGCACCTGGTTGGGTTGCTCCAGCCCCAGGCTGGAGAGCCAGGAGGAGGGACTTCATGCTGTCAAGCTCCGCTGTCAGCTGATCCACTCTAGAAGTAAGCCTGGACCCCTTGGCCCTCTTCCCGGAGGTGGGGCCTGCAGTCTCAGCAGGCCGACGCCGTGGTCGGCTAGACCGAGACGGGGCCAGCCGCTGGTCAGGGGTCAACTGGGGAGACAAGGGAGGGCCCAACAGGCGCTCTACCTCGGCCAGCCTTGCAGCCCTGACAGCATGAGGCAAGATGCCACAATTCATGCAGGACTCGTCTGAGAGACCCTGCCTCAGATGTCCGAGGCCAAGGCACGAAGGACACAGATCATGGCCATCCTCAAGCTGTAGAGGAGCCATACAGGCCGAGCAGGAGTGGTTGTGATCCATGTCGGGACCACCTCTAGCTCTAATATATAAATATATATATATATATATATATATATATATACACACACACATATATTTGCCGATAGTACGTATGTACTAATTCTTATTTATATATTTCTTCTTTTTTTTTTTTTTTCAGAAGAAAATTCTTTACTTATAGATGAATGCTGGGAGCGGGAGCCGCAAACGGTGCCTTCACCGACAATCAACTATAGGCCACCTGTTCTGGGAGCGGGGGGCGCACACGCCGCCTTACACCAGGAGAGGGGCTATTGCTGTATTTAAACACTTATCTATAGGCGGATGCCGGGAGCGGGAGCCGCAAACGGTGCCTTCACCGACAACCACTATAGGCCGCCTGTGCTGGGAGCGGGGGGCGCACACGCCGCCTTACACCAGGAGAGGGGCTATTGCTGTATTTATACACCGTCTATAGGTGGATGCCGGGAGCGGGAGCCGCAAACGGTGCCTTCGCCGACAACCACTATAGGCCGCCTGTGCTGGGAGCTGGGGGCGCACACGCCGCCTTACACCAGGAGAGGGGCTAGTGCAAGTTCTATTAGCTATAGGTGGATGCCGGGAGCGGGAGCCGCAAATGGAGCCTTCACCGACAACCACTATAGGCCACCTGTGCTGGGAGCGGGGGGCGCAAACGCCGCCTTACACCAGGAGAGGGGCAGAACAATAGCAGCAACAAAATCAAAGAACCGGCACAACCGAGTTGGCCGCTTAACATAAGTAGGTTACAGATGCCGGGAGAGGGCTAGCAATGTAGCTTCACCGACAATGCAACTATAAACAGACTGTTACTCACGTGCAGCGCACAGCACCGGGAGAAGGAGCGAGCATGCTACCTAGACCGGCGCTTGTAACAGCTGGTCAGTAAACTTCATCAGCCGAGGGAAAAAAAGGTTACATACCTCTCGGCAGTTCGCCGCGGTCTCTGAAGGGCGAGCAGCTCGCAGCCTCGACGGGACGTCGCGAGACCACCAGCAGCGAACGATGAAGTAGAATTGGTTTTAGAATTCGTCTCATATGCAGACGCAGTACTTACCTTGCGCAGCGAGAAGATGAAAAAGGACTGACCTGCTGATGTTGCCGGACGTATATAGGCTCTCCGGGGTCAGCAGGGGGTCACGAGTGACGTTGTTGGTATTAACACTCGACCTGCGCATGCGCAAGATGTATCATCCAGTGCTTGAAAGCACCGCCTCTGGCGGTCAGTAAGGATGAAATAGAACTTTCCTTTCTGATAAAGCTTAGAGTTAGGGATGCCTCAGGTGACCCTGAAACATCCCGTAGTTAAGCTGCTATAGGCCCAGACTGCTGGGGGAGCTCCCATGATGCACCTCTTTTAGATTTTAAAAGCCTGCTGATGGTTTACAAATCCCAGAACGGTTTAGGCCCAAAATACATCTGTGATATGTTCAGAGAATATAAACCCAGCAGAGCTCTTAGATCTAAGGACTCAGGTCAGCTGGTCCAGTCCAGAGTCCAGACTAAACGGGGAGAAGAAGCATTTAGCTGTTATGCTGCAAACAAGTGGAACAAACTGCCAGTGGAGATTAAACTTTCACCAAATGGAGACATTTTTAAATCCAGGTTAAAAACATTTCTTTTCTCATGTGTCTATGCATGAAATCTGCACGATATCTTTGAACATCTATCTTTGAGCTTGTTTTTAAATTCATTTAAATTATTTTATTTGTTTCTCTTTATATTCTTTTATGTATTTTTAATGCTTCTTACACTCCCTGCTGCAATGCTTTTATTTTATGTGAAGCACTTTGAATTGTTTTGTACAATGAAAAGTTTTCATGCAATCTGTTGGCTTCCTTCGCTTGGCAACTTTTTGAAATAAAATTGTACGAATTGGACTAATTTGGAACATAATGCATTTGACTGTGTGTGGATCTCACCAGCCAGCGCCCAGGCCCCAGAGGCTTTGTGAGTGTGTCCGCTGTAGAAAATCAGATAGGTGTCGTGACGCGGCCCGTCTGCCGCCCGGAGCTCCAGAAAGTTGCGCAGCTTGTTCTGCACGGCCTCCAGGGTGACGCCACTGGTGGAGTAGTCGCAGCCGAAGGTCTGGATCATGTGGTGGGAGAAGAGGCGCTGCATGTTGTTCAGCATACCGGTGGAGCGCAGGTTCAGCTCCTGCACGTGCTCAGGTGGAAGGAGAGTGGGCTGGCCACCGGCACTGTGCAGAAAAACGAAAAAAAAAGATGATAAGCTGTGAGAAAAACTCGGTTGTTTATCTTCTTTATCTACTCAAAAGAAGTCTTAAGTAAGGCAGCTTGTCAGAAGCGGGGATGGAAGGGAGACGAGGGACACAACATACAGGAAATGAATGACTTTGAGTTTTTTTTCTTTAGTGAGAGGATGATAGATTGACACACCAGGGTGGAGGAGCTGTCTGCAATGCCGATGAGAGGGGAGACAGATAGGAGAGGTATAAGAGAAGCTGGCGAATAGGCGGTGGAGGAAGAAGAGTAGGATGGGGGGGGGGACATTACTGCTGTAGGAAATGACATTAGCCTCAGGGATAGGAAACGGAATAGGAAATCAAAGTAAGAAAATGGCAAAAAAAAAAGTGAGGGGAATGGAGTAGAGAATGACAGGAACCGAGGTCAAAGATAGTTGAGGACAAAGTGGTTTTATATAAGAATGCGTGGATGCATGTGGCAGGAAGCCCCGCTCAACAGTAACAAGCAGATGAGAAGAGATACACAGCAAGCCAAAGCTATCAGCTGCGGCCATATATTCTTTATCTCTGGGCTCAGTGGGACGGCAAAGTCATACTTCACACCCAAAGACATCTGCATACACCTGCCTTCATATTACACCATGTGCCGCCTTTATCACCCCCCACCGTTCCCTGATGAGGGTGGGGGAGAGTTTTTCTAATGTGGATGTCAGATGACTGATCTTATTTCCTCCATGAAGCACAGAGAAGAAGAAAAGCACTCTCTGATGTGCTGCTTTTATTTTTGATGTTGACACAATTCCTCTGAAGTCGGCTTTTCGTTTTCTAATCTTTTCTGGCCTCTTGGAGAACTTCCCAATTTCAAGCAACAACAACTAAATTCTACCAAATCCCACGATAAAGCCGTTAGACTCTCGGTCTTAAAACGACGCGGTGCAACCTGCGCATGACTCGGCGAGCGCAACGTTCACCTAAACCTGTTTAATCTTTGCAGATCTCACGGGGTCCGGAGGAGAGAAAGCTTGTGTTTGAGATTCTCAGCACATCGTCCCCCCTGTGACATCCTTTCTTTCATCCTTTTAAAAAAAAAAAATGTCTAGCAGTCCTTATTTTTCTCCAGAGCCGTCTCGGTGCTCCATCCCACCTCCCATTTCCTCCCATCTCTTCGCTCCCGTCTGTCCTTCCTCACTTTTATCGCCTCCTTCCCACATTGTTTACAGCCCCACTTCTCCCCTTGTGCTTTCCTTCATATCGTTTTGCCCTACCTGCTTTACCCCGCTCCCCTCTGACGTCCCTGAGGTGGTGTTGTCATTGTGAAAACATCATCTGCAGCCATCAAACAGCCGATTATACATTCCTGCATTCTCATCATGCTCTTGGCCCTCCCTATGGATCCTGCAGATAAAGCCATGCATACAGAGCCTCCACAGTTCCAATAAGACAAGGACTTGCATCCAAAATCACCTAGAGACTTAAACAAGGCTGGCATGCCTCCTGAATGCTAAATGCTACTATCAGCTGAGAGCTTCAACGTGAGGAGAATGGTCAGAAATGTAAAAATCGCTGAAAAATGTCTAAAAGAGGCCAGATTTGAAGAGAGCTGAGGTGCTCTTATATGTGGAAACACCACATACAGGAAGGCTTGATCATCTGAGAGCACACTGCTGGAGGAAGCAGCCGTTCTATCTCACTGCTCCAGCTGAGCAACTTTGTATGCAGAGGGAACACTGGAACGATCCCTCCAGGGCCCAAACATTAATGCATACTTATTAGCCTATTTTTTCAGTTGGGTTTGTGTTAAGTGAGGAGAGCGAAGATGTTTACCAACCCCCCCTGTGATGCCAAAAAAGGCTTCAACATCAGCCAAACGTAGTCCTGAGCATGCTCACATGTATTAATACTGATTAGCTGACGGAGATCAAGTGCAAATTTAAAGGAAGGTGACGATGCACCTCCAGGAGGATGAAAAAAAAGCTTTGGATTGTCCAAAGAAAACACCCAAACTGGCCAAACACACAGTTTCAAGGATAATTCTTATTCTCATTCTTAGTAAGCTGCATATTTTTGCAATTTAGACTGAGCAGGAAGCACTTTGTCCCCCATTTTCTCCTGACGTTTCACAGCCAAAGCTATTATAGAAAATAAAAACCATGATCATAAATAACATAACTAAGCTGCATCATATTTCTGTGTGACTGACTGCCTGAGTCATTTCCAAATGTTATTTCCTTTGTTCTCACATGGCTGCTGTATTTCTATTCAATTCATCGGAGATTCATGGAGTATTTTTGGCATCTTGACTTTTACTAGATAGCAAAAAGTGACATGAAATGAGGAGTAAAATATATCAAACGAGCTTGAACCAATGATGTCAGTCACACACGCACTGCTTATACCTCAGAGGCAAAGAAGTCCAAATGTGCGTCATCTAATAAAAAGTTAGGATTCGAAAACTTTCAGCACAGAAAACACCCGTACCTGCAGTAAGAGGTTGGTATGACCAATGCGTAGCCAACGCAGGTTCCCCCCAGGCAGCTGCCAAGCTCGTGGAACAAGCCGTGGGCCAGAGACTCCGAGGGCAGCACCACCAGCAGAGCGCTGAGGAAGAGACCATTGGAGGGCTGCAGAGATCCAAACAATCAGAGTCACTTTTATTCACCCCTCACAGCCCAACTTAATTCACGGTGACACTTGGTGAGACAGTTACACAGTATCGGGCTGACACTGCGCTATTATCTCAAGACAAAACATGACAGGATGTAACGAAACGGATAAACAAAAGCTGTGTTAGGCAGAGCAGCAGAAATAACATCCCAAATATCCAAAACGGTGTATGTGCCTGCATTCCTTTGTTTGATACTTACATGCAAACTGGCTAAATGTGTTTAAAAAAAGCACGAGTATGAAGGAATTCTTCCACCCGGGGATGTCCCCTAAAAGTGTGGAGTAACCTGACGGATCAGCTGATCTCAGTAGACACAACGGAAAACATCAAAAACAGATTTTCTGACAGCAGTGCAATAACACAAAGCGCCTCCCGGGCGACTATCGCATTACCCGCTGACCCACACATCTTAAGTGATTAAGTAAAGGAAGCATGCACACGAGAGGCGCCACGGAAAATCAATAAAGTCACTACAAAAACAAACAGGTCAAAGTCCTCGTTTAGCCCTACTGAAGCTGTTGCTAAACCCAAAATGCTTCCCTCTGTCCTGCTGTCACGGTTACATTATGTCAGATCTGTGGCGGTCTGCTAGTTCTCCTGATGAAAGCCAAACCATGCCAACTTTAAAAATGTACAGAACACATAGTTAGTTCTGGAGGTGATGCCAGCTTTAGCACTGAGGTGAAGTATTACCTTTCAAAGGAGCTGAATTCTCACAAGATTTAGAAATCACAACCATGAGAGAATCCATCTCACCAGGCTCCCAGCTATTTATCTGTGGCAAAAAGTCAAGTTTGGACCAATCTGCATCTTCTGCTGGCAGCTCCAGGCAGGTTTGACGACAGTCAGCAATGGCATCTACTACTCACTGACTGGCTTGGCTTGCGAGACCGAATTGATCTGATGGGTTTGAATTTGCTCCAGAGTGCTCAAGTGGCTGCGATTCTCATTTTCTAAGAGGTTCTTTACAAAACCGGATGCTTTTGTGTGGCAAACCAACATCAGAAAAGTCTGTCAAGATCAGCTGAACAGGACTGAGGTGATCGGCTTTATTGGTAAATGACCTCAAACTGTCACCATGGGGTGGTAATTTAATAAGTGCACTTAGGAGCAGTTATACTTTTGTGCAGACATTAGATTTTCAGATGGGAAAAGTCAGCTGGACGCATGCAAAACTGCATTGTTTTAAAAACACTATCCCAGAATGCAAGCTGATAACTGCTCTGTGAGCTTTTTAAGGATAAACTGAGTGGCGCACTCGCTGAGGAGAAGCTAGAACACGCCTTATATGTATTTACCAATATGTATTCCACTTAAATGCGCAATGCTTTATTCACCAGGAGCTAAGTAACGGCATTATAAAGGAGATAAATCTCAACGCGGCACGAGGGCAGCCTCTACAATATAATGCAATCCACTGGGCTGAGAAATGATTTGCAACAGTCGGTAGAAAGCTGTGTGAGAGCTGCTCATGAGCAGCTCTGCACTTAACAGTAATGCATTCAAAAGCTGACTTCTGAACAGGGGAGCCGCGCTGTGCAAGCTCACAAAAATCGATATTCTGCTATTTAATCAATCCATACTGTCAAATGTGATTCTGACGCCGGCTTTGAAAAAAAAAAAGAATGACAGAAATACTGCTTACACGATAAAAAAAGACTCTGAACGTATGAAGAGGCGAGTCTTCGACGTAAACTCCTCCCAGTACATTCGACAAAAAGCTGCGCACGCCACAATCTGTGGCCTGTAAAGATTTCTCCAAACTCTGAATTCCACAGAGGTCTGCATTTATCACGGATGGGACTGTACCGGCACGGCTCTTATGCTCTTATGTGACAACATTGCATTCATTGACAGCCAGTTAGAGTACCGTACATTTACTGCACTGGTAAATAAATAGCTTTTAAAGGACCAAAAACCTCATAGCTAGCTCCAACGGTCTCAGGCAAATTAGCAGCTGGAATCAACAATGTGCACATCTTAAATTAGGATTCAGGCCCACGGGACTCTTACAAGGTAAACGCCTAATAAGGCTAAATAAGTTATTGCTGCTCTTTATGCAGGGAGATGGGGATATTAAAGCGCTAATTAAATTTGTTTCACATGAGAGCAGAAGTGCCTCAGTTTGGGGAGCTGCCACTAACTGCACACAGTCACCAGCATCTCTCTGAAGAGTTTCTATCATCCGAGTGTGCGGTACATTTAAAGAGGGGTTGTCATGACAATGTCAATGTGCTACAGCAGCAAGAGGATCTGTTTGACTTTGACCCTCAGCGTGACTTACGAGGTGTTCCAGGTCTCTGTTGACATGCAGACTGCAGTCAAGAGATTTCGTAGCAATGTGACATGACAGTAACGGTGCTTTCAGTGCTGTGGGAAATGTGACACAGTTCACGGCAGACAATAGGCAACACAGATTCAAATTCTCCTCATTTAAGTTGCTCTGCAAATCTAAATATGTTGTGATTCTACCTGCCAGGACACAGCCGCCAGTATGACTGTAGACAGCAGGCAAAAGAAGAGCAGGCGTTCGGAAATGAGGCAGAAGTGTCGGATGCCGCGGGAAGCCATGACTTGGTCCAAACTCCGGCTACCTGATCGATGGGCCCGCCAGGCCTTCTGGCAGTCATTCAGCTTAGTGTGGAAGCCCCAAATTGTGATCAGCAAAATTATGTGGCAGATGGCCCAGAAAAGGCCAAACAGGCAGAATCCTGGGATGACGAGATACCACTGCTCCAAGTGGCCAAGCTGTGAACAACATGTGAAGAGTGTTACTTAACATATCCTGAAAAAATATCATCAATAAAAGAAATTACAGTGTAACTCAAACAGAATGATGTTTGTACGTTGAAGGCAGCGAGGACAAAGAAGGCCAGCTCAGTCAGACACAGAGGAAACAGGGACAGCCTCCTCCACACCTTCCCCAAAGACAGCACAGGCATCCAGCGCTCACAGGGTCCCAGTCCACTGAAGTACACATCTAACACAGGCTCACAGAGCAGCCTGCCCAGGTAGCAGCCTAAGGCATAAGGGTTGGCTGGGAGGTCTAAGGCCTGGAAAAACACGAGGGAGGTAATTAAGGCAAAACTGATCAGGTTGGGAAAAGCGAGGAGGGATTTCATCCTCAAGTCCACAATTAGAGCCCCCAGTCCCACGACCAAGCCTATTATTGCCATCGACTTTTGAAGAAGCATGGCAGTGCTGGCAATGCCAAATCCCAGAAGCTCCAGCCATTCAGCTGATTTTAGCAAGGTGGGTTTGTAATGGATGGAGCTGCAGATGCGCTCGGTCACGGCCCACACCGCTTTCATGACAACACTGGCTATGAGGAGATAGTTGGCGACCAGCTCTTTGACATTTGAAGCCAACACGGGGCTGTTGAGGAAGCAGAGGAGTCCAAGCAGAAAGCCAAACCACAGATGAAACAGACTGAGGCTGGCTTTCTCCATAGCAAAGTAGTAATGGAGGATGCTGGCAATTCCCAGGACGAAGAGGCCCAGGATGAAGATGACCAGGATCATGGGTTCACCTGTGACCTCCCAGCGTACGTACATCCCGACGCACACCGCCACCAGAAGGTTGATGCTGGACAAGTAACCCAGGCAACACACAGACGTAAACACGTCCACCTCCTTCGCTCCCTTGGCCGTCAGCCCCTCCTCCTCCTCTTCTCGATCCATGGCTGACTGGAAATCGACTTGTCAGGACACAGTGGAAGGCTCTGACATTCAGTGCACACCGCTCATCCTCTGTAGACTTGCAACTGGAGGACTATGCCTCTTGATGACCTTCTTCAAAAATCAGCCCCTGTGGAAAAATTCAAAAAGCATTGCTATTTGTCATGAAGTGCAATCTTATGAATCACGCTCTACATCTATGTCTTGATCCATTACTATGTCCCACCTAGAAAGGACGTGATTTGTTCTCATTCTGCAGAAGAAGAACACCCTCAGACCAACAAACAGCCAGTCATTAAGTAACTAAGTCCTCAACATCTTAAATAAATCCTCCAAGTCCTCTTTACCTAACGTTTGCGTATTACTTCGCTGCTGCTGTATGGCAAGTTTTACGTTTATCTACTGTTTCAGATCTCAAAATCGCCTTAGCTGTGAGGAACTTTAGCTACAAGTAAGTTACAACGTGACATGCTGGACTTATCACACGCTGACAAGCAGGAAAACGGTGAAAACCCACGAAACAACTAGTTTTGCTACTGTCTCCGAACACAGATAGTGCCTGCGGCCCTGATGTCAGTTTGTGGCGATGTGGCACTGAAGCCGAGAAGTTTTGGTGAGCTCATTATTCCTGAATGCTAACTGTTCGCTCGCGTTTTAAAGACTCTTAAATTGTCGAAAGAACGAACAGTACACACCGAACAATTGTTTAGGCGAGAAAAATCTAAAAACACAATTGTATTTAACATTTTTGTATCGTTAAATGTTGCTTACATGTTGTTTAGTTGTCATCAGCTGTACTTCCGGATTCAACATTACGGCACGTCGCTAGGGTCAAACACAGGGAGACTTTCGCTTTTCTAGCAGCCGTTCGCTCCGGCGAAAAATACGTATTTTGGCATAATTTTTTTTACTTTTGATGATCATAATTTCTGATCGCAGAAACATTTAGAGAATAAGTGGAAATATAAAAATAAAAGCATAATTCTCTAAGAAATTAGCTATGCAGGTAAAAAAAACAACAACTTTGCTCTGTAAAATATGCCAAAAGAAACATGTTCCACTAGTGAAATGAATGGCCTATTATGTCCATAATTATATTGCTTGTGGCTGATGTATTTATTTGACTCCTTGTACATGTGCTATAAAACCTTTCAGAGTCTCCAATCATGCAGCTGGCACCCCCAAATGTCTGTAAATATATGTAAACCAGGACAAACCCACTGGTTTCTAGGATAAAACGTATATTTACAGCAAAAATGAAGAGAAGCCAGTTTCCAGGTTTATTGAGGATTTTCTACTGATGCAATGTTATGTAGTGATCAGTGGAACATCACGATGCAGGCTTACTCAACACCCTGAGGGAATACTAAAGCAACCGAGCACATGCGTGTGCGCACATTTTTCATGCTGGTTTGAGGGAGTGTGTATGTGAGCGTGTTCTGCTTTGATCAGAAGTTGACAGAAGGCACAAATGGGAACAGAGACTGCTTAAGCCCCCTCAAAATACATACATAGCCCTATTTTCAAAGTATCTATGGCTGAGAATAAGATGCGAGCTGTGAAACAGGTATTTTCAAATTCCAACAGACCAGAAAAATTAGCTAAAATCCTTTTTGAAATTTGGATTATCACTAAATATTGACAACCATGCTGAAAGAACATGCAGTGATCAGCTGCAAAAAAGAAACCAAAGATAGATGCAGTGTGAAGGATTGGTCGTCTTTTTTTAAGCACAATATTGCGATAGGAATAATATATCCTTATTGGCACGACCAAAGACTGCTGACACTTTTACATTCACGTTGTCAATTTATAATGTAGCACCCATTTAAACATTGGTGCAGACAAAACACATCCAATGGCAGCAGACTGGAACCCTTTTTATTGAGAACTACAGTGCCTTTTTTTGAGCTTGTACCAGATGCTTCTTGGTTTTAAGGTTGCAAAGATCTACTGGGCGGGAAGGTATAGCATCCAAATATGCTCCTGTTTGTTCATGACTAATCTTGTTTTGAAGAATATGTGACTACAAGGATGCATTTTAGGCCTGATCACGATCATTTCCTAACTGAAACAGAGCAAAGTTACTGTCTAAACCCAACCAAGATGAGACCAAAGTTTCTCAGCAGCATTGTGTCCTTACTTGAACGTGACTCAGAAGTGAACGCATGAATGATTGAAAATATTTATTGTTACTGCCCCATACATATGATCATTTAATTTACAAGACTACCTGTATGACCATGCAAAAACAAGGGCACCGATAGACAAAGTCTGCTTGTCTAAATACAATTAATTTGAGTTGTCGTGCATAATGCAATTACATCCTTTCCTCGTGAGGTTGAGGCAGCTACAAATATAAAACCTCAGTTGATGATGACCAGGTAATTATTAGAACTTCAGCTAATTCCCTCCAAATCCATTTATTTCTACACAGTGAAAAAGATAAATAATAGAATGAAAGAGTCAGCACATTTATTTAATTAGAGCCATGGGTTCATGCATAATTGAGGAATTCAGTGATCAAATAATTTCCCAAAACTTAAGTCTGTGTGCAGGTCAGACATAATGAGCCATTTTCAACAGGGAGAATAACATCTCCGTGCTTGCTAATGAATGTTGGAGCTCAGATTTTAAAAGGGATGACAGATCTTTAAAGAATGAAAAAGAAACCCCCTCCTTAGCCCAAATGTCTGAAGCATAGGGGACATTTGAGGACAGCAGTGTTCACAGTCTGGACACAGATGATTTGAGAAAGAAGTAATACAGAGAAATGGAATCCAAGCAGAGAGATAGTATCAACTGTACAATGCAGCCTTAACATTTCTCCCCAGCCGGTTAAACAACTAGTTGCACCTTGACTGCAACAGTCAGATGGAGCTGGAGAGACCTTGAGACACAAGCCTGATTCATCTTCAAGAACCAAGGAAAGGCAAGGCAGGGCCAGTTTATTTGTACGGCACAATTCAACAACAAGGTGATTCAAAGTGCTTAACAGAGACATTAAAACAGTAGAAATAATTTAAAAGATTTAGATTTTAAATATAAACAAAAAAGAAAGAAATGAGAACAATAGATAAAATTGGTATTTAAAATCAGATTAAGTATTGAAACTCAAGCTTCAGATTTGTAGCTTTATTCAGATGCAGCTGAAAATAGGCGTGTCTTCAACCTGGACTTAAATACACTGAGTGTTTCAGCTGATCTGAGGCTTTCTGGGAGTTTGTTCCAGACACGTGGAGCATAGAAGCTGAATGCAGAGAAGAAGTTAAGCACCCAGCATTACCGTAACCTGGATGACTAAGAATATGGACAAATATCCTAGACAAACAGATGTAGATGCAGACGGAGAGAAAGCAAATGGCTATATTTAAAAGGGTTAAACGACAACAGAAATGACGACACATGAAAAGGAGAGAGGGATGTAGGACACTAAAGGAGACAGGTTAATCTGAATAATGCAGAATCCACGTTCATTCTGATGTCAGACAGACTTCCATACCAACTTCATGTGCACAACTGCACCGGCACATACACACCTAAGCTGGACTGAACCATATGAATATCAATTACAATGGGATTTCAAAGACAAGCCAACCCTCAGAGGCTGTTTACTGCTTCGTAATGGAGGATTTATCTACCTTAGAGGTCAAGGAAAGATGTTAGAAGTGGTTATAAAACAACATTTATGTTTTTCTTTACATAAGGAACAGACTCTCAGCTAAATCTTCTCACCATTACACCCCTAATCTTTGTTTTATTACACAGATGGCTTACCTCTTCCCTTATAGGCTCCGAACACTGGTATTAGAGGTAAATCGTGTGCTGCAGAATCATCATCCAAGTGCAGAAATTCCAGAGTGAAAACTTGAGCTGTGAGATGTGAGAGGCCTCAAAAATGTGGAGGACCAAATAAAAAATGCATTTCAACTTGCTGGCTCACTGAGGATTTTATCTATCAGACTCTGTGAGCATCATTGTGCAAATCAGAAGTTCAGAAGTCGGTATTTCATTAGGTTCTACCTTTCTGTATCTTTCGTCCTTGCGCTGCAGAGTCTGGGTGAGAGAAACTGACATGGAGCCAATTTTACATAAAAGATCCATCCTCTAATTGGCTACATAAGATGCACTGATCCACTGGCATCATAATATTGGCCAGTCTTTCATATAGTGCTGCAACAGTGCGAAAAACACACGGGGGCCCTCAGCCGTCTGGAGAGGTGTGTTCAATCAGAGCTTCATCTTCAGAGAAATCAATGTGATGGAACTTTGCACTGAAAGTGGATGTTAGGGGAGGCAGACAGCATCAGAAGCCTAAATCAAAAGCCTGTCGTGCTAAGTATATTTATCAAAGTTGAAATTAATTGAAGTAAATAAGGCTTTTGAAGGTTAGGTAAGCTGGCAAAAACGGAATACAAAGACAAGAAGAATATGCATTATCAGGTCTGTCTGGTCTCCAGAATAAAGAACGTCCATTTTCTTTTTCTGGCAACCATGTCCATGTATCTCTCAGTGTTTCTCAGCCTGGGATAGGCCCACTTCTACTGTAGTGATTTTCACTCAAGAGCTGTTTTGATGTTTTAATCTAACCAGTTTTATAGATGGGTTTCTGCGCAATGTTATCACAGAGGTGCACACATTTGGAGAACAGAAAGCAGCATTCAGCCCAGTTTGTTTGGCTGTCAAGCTCCCAAGCAGAGATAAAAAGCTGGTAAATGTAATAAATTGCCTAAAAGATGGATGGAAATTGTTGAACAAGATTGTGGATTCAGGCCAGTAAAATAGCGCATGAGAGCCGAAGAGTCCCAAAGCCAAAAGAATCTCAACACTGCTCACTCAGTCTGTCTTAAAGTGCAAAAATCTTGTATAACAAGAGTTACATCTTAAAACTATATAGAGAACATGAATAAAAGCAAAAGCATTCGCTTGTCACTCTCATTCTTAATGATGTGTATCAGACTATGCAATTACTCACTTAGAAATACACTCGTTACATTGTTAGTTTGGACTGTGCTGTCATGATGGACTGCTTTGAATTTAAAGATGTCATGGAGATATCAACGCTATTCCTCCCCATGAGTAGTACAACTTAGTGGGGATAGGTTTCAGTTTACCCACAACCCTGAAGTGGATTAAACAGGTATACACAGTGGACTGATGGAAGTCTATGTTAAAACTGAACTATTGAATAGCTCCACTTTGGGGGCATATGTGGAAATATCTGTGCACTGGGCTGCTCTTAGTTGTGTAGGTGCTGCTGTTGGTCCTGTAGCTTTGTGATGGTGTGCACCTCCTTGTCTGTGCTTTCGACTTGTGCTTCTTTGATGCTCCTTGCTGACTTTTGCAGGCTTGAGCTACCTTCCAACCTTCCAATTGGCGTTGATAAACGCGTAGCGTCTCCATAAGAGCTTATCCGTTGTTAGGTTTCAGAGGATAGCACGTCTGTCTATCTGCATTGAAAACAACGACGGTCTAAGGGGATTTAGAACAACACATACTGATAAAGCCTAAGATTCCCATGACTCTCATTTCCATTTGTGCATATTGAGACACAGCTTACATAATATATGCAGGACAAGCCTACATTCTTGATTGCCACAACTGCGGCGTGTTGCATCATGACAACATACACAGAATATGATGCTAACCACCTGGTTCTCTGGGATTGAGAACCATCCAACACAACTTCTCTGCTTCCCTCTCACTTGCAAATGGCTGTGCTTAAGAGGTAAAAACACATGTTTATGAGGAACATAAATGATATAGAGGCCTAGGTTTAGATACTGTATAATTAAATACATGGGCTTGTACATTTAATTGGACAGGGAGAAAGTGAAGAATACTTCAAGGTACAATGGATAATGTTGGCATTTCTCCTTTTCTTCTTTCCCTGTAGCAATTTTCACAAAGGCCTGTGGCATTTTTTTCCCTTCTAAGACAGAAAATGCACAGAGGGCGGGACAGAAATGATGTAAAAATAAATCCACCTGTCCTGATTAATCCCGTAAGGGAGAGAAATTCACCACACGCAGTCACGTTCCATTCAAACGGCAAACCATCTTCACAGGACAAGGACAATGCCTCATCTAGACGTCGTGTCATTTCTCTGGGATCAGTTCAAACAGCTATTACGTTGCTTTATCCCCTGTCAACATCACAGACATGAGCCCAGCACTAAAAATGAAACACGCCGAGAAGATGTCCTTCATGTCCCAGTCACAGTAGATGGAGAATGTTGAGATGAAAGGATTTCAAACGGGAAATGTTTCTTTAATAAGAGATGTTATTAAAAAAAGAACAGAAGAAGGTCTATTGACTTTTCTCGGCTTGATATTAGCTTTCACCTGGAAAGTACAGAGACGTTCGGCTTCTCTATGAACATCAACTCTGAATATAACTACCAGTTTTGGGCAATCATACATTACCAATTTAATTTAGTCCTCTGCCTGAGATCACCAAGTGAGGCGGCGATGGCTTTTTAATAATCCGACCTGTTCGGTCCCGCTGAGTCGTGACGATAAAAAGTCTGGTTCATTAATAGTGCCAACAGGGGAAAAATTACACTTCACATAATAAATATGTTTGTGCCATTGTGAGGAATGCTGTGCGCTCACTTAAAGGCTGCCATGCACCTCCACAGAGTGGATTCTCAGTCCGTGATCAACAGAGCTAATGATAATGGCATTGTTCATTAAACACACACGATTTCACAAATGAGGGATTTGACTTCTATCTGTCGCCGAGCTTTAATATGCTTATCTGGTAATTTGCCTGTATTAGTCAGGACTTTGTCAAGCGTGAACACAGTGCAGTGGTCGCCTCCCCTCAACAGATGATCGGAGAGAAAAATCTGGCCCTTTTATTTCCCTCTGCTCTGTTCTTACGACAAGATAAAGTGGGATTGTGGAGGAAAATGTTGGGTGCATTCAGGAGTCTTGCTGTGCTTTCTCAGGTTTAACAAATCAGCATCTGTTTGCAACTCTGCCTGCCAAAAACTCACTGATTTCAACCTGACAGAGGAGGGGATTATGAATTAAGAGCCATCATTACAGTCCTGTAATGTAATTTGGTGAAATGTTTGATACACTAATAACACAAGATTGGCTATAATTGTTTTTATATAATAATACTCTGTGTACTTTCTAAAATAATTACTATGTTTTTGGCAAAAGAACTAACTGACATGTAGTTGATTGTCCGGCACTTCCTGCAATGAGGCTGACGTCATATTTCATGCATATTTTTTAGCAAGAATGAATTAAAATAGCCACATTCTTGTGAAGGTACCTATATATTAAAGATAAAACAAGTTAGGCCTAAACAAAGGTTGGCATTTTTGCTTCAAAATGATGAAAATAAATCAATAAAATGAGAAATACCTGCAAATTAGTCTACAAATCAGGTTATAAGCCAATTGTTTCAACTCGAGCGCTGAACAGAAAAGGCTAACATGCTAAATGTCAAAAGTAAAAGGCTGATATGTTTGTCAGCATTGTTTTACATTTAGTTTTGTGCCTCATAGAGAAAACTAAACAGGAAATGCGCTCCATTGTAATGCCTCCGAGTCAGCTGGGACTAATGGTTACCGACGTGTGGCAGGCACATGGCAACCATCAACCATTTGTAGGTCACAGTCAGGAATATTGTCTGAATGTTTCAGCTATTCTATAAAATCTAGCACAAAAACATGACATCATGACACACTTGTTTCATCTTCACTTGGTTGATATTTGCATAATTATCATGCTGGTGATTTATCAAACTGGTCTGTTTACATAAATTACTATGCAAGCCATGCCTAATCTTCCATTCTATCATTTATCACTATAATTCACCAGCACTGTGCCTTGCTTTTCAGAGCTGCAAGCAATACTTAAGATTTACAGTCCAGGCAGACCTTTGTCTTCTCAAATGCCACATTATTGTTGTAATTGCACACAAATTTGCCTGAAATGGCATGTTATGTATGAGGAATGCCATGATATAACATGTTGTGCAGGAATCAGATGAGCAGGTTAATTCATACTGCTGTAAACGTCCAAGCAAACAGAGAATGTTTGTGTCTTATTGAAAGAAATATATAATCGTGGTAGGCTGTCAGAGTCCCTTCTGCCTTTACAGCAGATCATCTGAGGTGATAACTGAGCAATGAGTGACTCAAGTTTACAGACATAAGATTGACAACCGTCAGCATGCAGGGAGGATTTGTCACACTGTGAAGAGGCTGGTGTTGTTTTCTGGGCTCTCGGTGAACATGATTACTCTTTGTCTGACCAGATCACAACACTGTACCACATAATCTGCAGGCAAACAAGGAATGAATGCCTACTGCTTAAAACCGAGCACATTGTTGGATTTGAATGTGCTGCAGTCACCCAGAACTTGTGAAAACATGGGGATTAGGACACCTTCTGTGCTCCAGTGGGTGATTCGTTTTCTCAGAGTGCAGCTCCACAGAAAAGACTTGCATCACACATCATCATCTCCCCGTCTTTTTCTATCATAGCCTCTCTCCTTCATTGTGTCACTCATGCCACTTTTGTGTCTCTCCCCCTCTCACTTGCATTTCACATTTCAAATCATTTGCTCTCTCTTCCCCTCTCCGTCTCCGTCTACAATCCAGCACACAAACACACAAATGCACACACAATGTCAAGGTGAGTGAGTTAAGCACTTTCATGCATCATTAGAGCAGTGATAACAGCTCAGAACTGCCTGTCTATAGAGATGCCTGATTGGCGTGAAAATGACTTCTGAAATACATTTACCTTAATGGATTATTACGGGGTAAATGTCACATCGGTGTATATGTGCATGTTGTAACCCCATTTTGAGATCTTAGAAGCAGTGAATGAGTCAGTGTGGGCCAGTGTTAGGTCATTTGTCGTCATAAATTAGCAAAAGCTAAATGGGTCATGCCTCCTTTGGTCGAGACTGTGGTCTGAGGCACAATTTACTAGAAAGTGTAAATGAAGTCAAATATAATCTGGACAAAATCTAAAGATTCCCCACTTCATATTTAGAATACGCTTTGTTTTCTTTGACTTTGTTTTCTTTGGCTTTGTTTTTGTACCTATTCATATAGTGGAGAGAAGAGACTTCTGAGAACTTTAAATAGACTTGTAGCTACTTATTAGGCTGGAAAAACTACATCTAAAGACTCTGAATTCCAATTCACAGTCAGACACTCTATGTTCAAATGGAGGAAATCTAAGACGAATGTTTTCTTGCCCTGAAGGTGTGTCACAGTCTGTGAGGTCGCAAAGAAACTTAAGCAACTAAATCCCTCTCTCGCTTGTGCTAATGTGCTGATATGTATTCATCAACAGAAGAACATCGAGCGACAATGCTATGTTCAACAGGGTTGGAAGAAGAAAGTCACAGCTCTCAAACAAGAGCATTGCTGTTTGTCTTGCTGAAGATCACAAAGATCAGCCAGAAGAATGCTATGTTGTTACCTTTGGAAACAGGAAAACACATCATTTAAACATACGACCCATCATTATTCCATCTGGGAAACAGTGTGGTGGAATTTTCATGGTTTGGGGTTATTTTGCTGCATCTTGGTTGGGCTGGTTTGTTATTACTCAGCGGTTACATGCACAGTGAGCAACGGATACAGCTCAACTGCACTATCTAATTGGACCACTGTCCTTGTCCCAGTATACTAAAATAAAAGTATATTAAAAACTTACGAAAAAAATATAAAAAATATACAAATCAGAGCAGCTTTACTGGGAATTCAGCTGAATGTATTGACGTACCGACATACATTGCAAAAAGATGCATAAAAATGGAACTTTGGAGCAAGTGCAGAGCATCTAGGGCCATTGAGTCCAGATAATCTGGAGATATTTGATCCCCAACTGCATGATCTTGGTGTGTTACACTCGTTTTGGGAAGCTCCAGTTTTTGCCAGGCTAACACGTGTACATTTATTTAAAAAGTCCAGTGCTAGTGTCATGTAAAAATGTTTACTGATGATCCGAAGTTGGGTCATGGAGGCAACCGATTCAGGAGAGAAACCCAGACATCCCTCTCCACAATGACACTGTCCAGCTCCTCCTGGGGGATCCCGAGGCATTCCCAGGCCAGAAGGCATATTCCCTCCAGCGAGTTCTGGGTCTGCCCCAGGGCCTCTTCCCAGTTGGATTTGCCAGGAAAACCACCAAAGGGAGGCGATCAGGAGGCAGGGTTGTGATAACCCTAACCCTAACCCTCACAAACCTGACCCTAACCCAGTAAACTTTACCGGGGAGGCTGAGTAATTTGATCCCACTGAAGTTGGAACACTGATGGAACAGTGAATCTATAATTATTACAATGAATTCATCAGGAAAAGACATCTGTCCGTGGACTGAATCTTAAGAGAAAGTGGGTCATGCACCCACGCAATGACCCAAAGCCCGTAAGTAATTACAACAAATGATGGTTATTAAGAATAGTACGGAGCCCGGTGGAGATCAAACAATATCTTTTTCAGGGGGTTTCAAGAAAGCGTTCTCTCACTTTTCAAAGTGTGCCCTCGCTTTATTAAATCGTGCGCTCGTCTAAATAAAGCGTGCGCGCGTATACATAAACCGTGCGCTCGTCTTACTAAAACCGTGCGCTCACTGCCCCTCAGTCGTGCCCACATTATATACCTTGTGAGCACAATAAACAAAAGTGTGCCCACGATCTGTAAGACGTGCCCACGACATTCTGTATGGCAACAATAAATCCAAATTGCTTGAAACGTTCGCACGTTGTATTAATTGTGGCCACGAAATCTGTTACCATTACAGTGTGAGCATCTCACCTTTTTAATCTATTTGGAAGTTGCTTGGAATGGAACAGTAAGTGCATTGTGCTATGGCGAATGTATGCCTAAGCAAGTATTATGGGACGAACAGTGTCCCTTAAAGCTATGGTAGGTAATCCTAGAGAGCTAGCAAGAGAGCTAGCAAGATTCGAAAGTGTCCACTCCTCTAAGCTCCACCCCCCCCTCCCCATTCCGTCAGTGCTTCATCCAAAGCCGGTGGAACCGCATGCGCACATGGAGCAGGGAGCCGGCAGAGGCAAGTACCCCTGACTGCAGACCGCAGATCGGGGCGGAGATCAACGTTGAGGGGGCGGAACGTTGAGGGGGCGGGGCTCAACGTTGAGGGGGCGGAGCTCAATGACTCCTTTGCGGGTGCCATCTGGTGGCGGAGACCATGCAGCACATTCACAAACAGCAAGCAGCTCCGAGTTGCCTAAAATAAGGAATCAATTATAACTGTATATAAAACAATTATAATAATATATATTAGATATATAATTATATATATGAAACAATTATATATATTAGATAGATAATTATAGGCTATATATATAAGCACAGAGTTTGACCAATCAACTATCTGCAGACTGAGATCAGCTGATTATCTGAGTCAAGACTGTCGTACTGTTGCCTGTTTGGGACAAAAACCTGCAGCTGGTGATGGAAATTGAATCATTTTGAACCATTGTCTCAAAGTGGTTCACTACACGAAGCTTCATTCAATTCCCTTGGGTTACATATACTGGCAGTAGCGATTGTTGCACCAAATAAAGCAAATATGATACATCTCTTCTGTATATAATAACACAATAATTTAAAAACAATGTGAAAAATTTTGGTTTGTCATTCATATTTTCTTTGGGAGTGTGCTTGGTGTAATAAAGAGGGTGCTTGTGTTGCTTCACATGTTTTTATTCAAGAAAAATAGTTTTTGCACAGTAGAAGGGCTCAAACGTTTTTTTTTTTTTTTTTTTTTTTTAGACAATTTTTCCAGTGAGTTTGAAGCATGCTTCAAAGCTTTGGTGTTGTTTATTTTTAAAAAAACGAGTGTAGGGGCATAGTACTATGAATAATTTTATGAGACACACATCTCTCTTTTTTAAATAAAAAATTGACAGTTCTCGTTTATTTTTGAAAACCAGAAGTTACCACATGCTGTTGAAAGTTAGCGCTGAGTTTCTAAGTCGTCTCCGTGGTGTAAGATAATAACTAAGCTAATAACTAAGAACACATCGTCACAGAGAGCATAGCATATTTTAAAATGAAAAAATGTTACTTTCTTCCTTGTCTGTCACAAATATTGCAAAATAGCACATTAAAAAACAAATCTACTTATTCTCCTCCACACAGTCTTCTTCTGCGGTTCAATGTGTTGTTCTATGTTGAGCATCAACGTTGAGCACCGCCACCAGATGGCACCCGCAAAGGAGTCATTGAGCTCCGCCCCCTCAACGTTGATCTCCGCCCCGATCTGCGGTCTGCAGTCAGGGGCTACTCGGCAGAGGGGGGCGCAGGCAGAAAGCAGAGGCATCTGATTGGTTTTTTGTAGGCGACCAATCCGAGATCAGCGGGACGCTGATCTCGGATTGGTCAGCTTTTTCTCAGTCCTGCAGCTGCCACAGAGGTCTGATTATTTTCGTCCCTTTTTCTAAATACATCTTGTATAGATTTCTCTCAGGATAGACGGACCATTTCACCCAGTATTACAAAATGTGTTTCTGAACAGGATTACCTACCATGTCTTTAATGTAATGTATAATTCAATCAAGTGCTTGGTCTGGACTGTTTGTCAACTGTAACCCTCGTTCTTGCATTATGCCTGTGCAAAAATCAAATACATCGATGTCGCATGGTATGGAGTCGAGGAAGGTGCATTTCCACTTGCAGACGGTCAGATTGGCTTCATCGAGAGGAAAGAGATGATCTTCAGCCCCCCACAGATGCGGAGCCAGGTGCATTATATCCGGTATTCCAGCCGGAACACCTGGGTTTCTGGACGGACGGATGCGATGTGCATTCCATGTGTCTTGGATGCTGTTCAATTCATCCTGGGAAAAAAATTAACGAATGCAAATAAATATTTTAGGATTTTCATTTGGCTACAGCCCTGACTTGGGCGCCTTACAAGGCAGCCTTGAGAACAGGTGAGGGTGTGTGAAGTACTTTGAGTCAACTAGGCTCATGAGGATGCCATGACTGGACGCCAAGGTTGAAAGAATATTCTTGTATTCCATACCTAGCCCATGGTAAACCCTGATTAAGTCCATTTCAAAATGGTGAAGAATCATATCCTGCTGGTAAATTTGGCTCATGATGTTATGAGAGTGTGGAATCGTGGCCACGCTTTGCTTACTTGTGCTAATTTTAATTAGGCTATACATTTCTTAAATAACGTTAACACGTTTTGTGAATCATGACCACGCTTTAGTAAATTGTGGTCACGAGGTATATAACTTTGTTACTACAACGAGAGCAAGAAACTACTAAATCGAGCGCACGATTTAGGTAAACGTGCGCACGTTGTATTTCAACGAGAGCACGTTTTGGTTAAATGAGCGCGCACTTTACAAAGTGAAGACACGTTTCAGTAAATTGTGCTCACGAGGGATATAACGTGAGTACGACTGTATTACAGCGAGTACACGACATTAGTAATTCGAGCGCACGATTTAGGTAAACGTGCGCTTGCTATATTTTAAGGAGAGCACGGTTTGGTTAAATGAGAGCGCGCTTTTTAAAACGGGTGCACGCTTTCTCGACACCCCAATATATTTCACCTTAAGACTCAAGGGGCTCCGTAGAATAGAGTTAATGTTTCAGAAAAAGCTGAAGTGAGCAGATCATGTGAGTAAACAGCTGTTCTGTTGGAGAAATGGACCAAAATGGATTGCCGGTTGCCAAAAATGTTCACAGCAGACAACAAAGTTTTATGACCTGGAGAAACGAGTATACCGGCGCTCGTGTGCAGAGGGCAGTTTTGAAATTAAATAATAAATTAGTTCATTGTAAGTATTTGTCTCATTTTTCTATTCAGGTACTATTGATCTACCTTAAGGACTTAGAAAATGCAACAGAGTTTTTGTGCACATTATGCACCAGACAGTTTATTCTGTGTCATCCCATGCTGCACTCTTATTGGCTGGTTTGTAGACAGACTGTGGCAGCTGTCATACTGTCTATATTTGATTCCAGATGTCTTTGGGCAAGGTGTCATTGGTCACCAAAGCTCCAAATCATCCCTCAGTGGATGCAGTGCCGTGTAAAAACACAGATTTAACGTGTTTTCTCTTCCAACTGTCAAATTTCGGCTTAGACTGCCCAAAATCACAGAGTATAAAGAGGCCACAAGCCCAGGGGGCTGCTCAGTCAGCTGTTCTGCTGTGTCATGATGCTCTCCTGCTCACAAGCTTGTGAATTTAGGCAAAATCGTAATCACATATTAAGTCAGATGCCTGTTGTTTAGTCATTCTGACATCTCCTTGAGCTGCTCTTTGCTATCTTGAGGACTTAAATGATCTGACCGAATCGATGGGTCACCACTCTGTTGCAGGGCCAACACAGAGACAAACAACCATGCAGTCACACACTCTCTCCTTGGGACAATTTAGAGTCACCAATTAAGCTAACATACATGTTTTTGGTTGGGGGGGAAGAGGCCAGAGTGCCCTGCAAGAGCACTAACCACCACACCACTGTGCTACCCATCTCATTTGTTTCATTCTCTTTATCTACTTTTAGGACTTTAGGCAGAAATCTGAAAAATTCAAAATGGTTCACAAACATGTAAGTATTACATGGTACATACAGGTATTAGCTTTATACTAGTACTGCAGAACGTTAGCTTTTGAAAGGCTCTGAATTCCAGACATATGTTTGGTTTCAACCTTTCAGCTGACACGCCAGCGAGCAGTTATTTTTAACAACAAGATTAATGCTCGTTGACTTATTTCAAGGGGATTCAGTCAGCTCTGCTGAGTCTAAATATTCCATCACAAGCACATAGTGCATAATTTTCCACTTTTTGTGGAAACTCATTATAAACATCAGGACCAAATTGCTCACGGGCTGCCCTTACATCATGAAGATTCAGAGGGAATGCTAAATAAGGTAATTAGGACTGGCAAAGGGCTACTGAGTGTAATAATTTCACAAGAGGGCTCATATGTCAAAACAGCCAAATTAACAGATGATGAGTCTTGCACACTGGGCAGCTATCATTTGCAGAAAGGCACAACTAGTTTGTAAACAAATAAGAAGATTTTCCTAAAGCTTCTCCATATTTTCATGGGACTACATCATTGCTCTGTTCTTTCTTTGAGCAGTCACCGATCATTAAAACTGTATATATGTCACTTGTGTTGATTTCATAGTTTAATGACACGTCACAAGCTTTAACCTCCTTTCTCTAAACTTTCATGAGACACATGCACAACATGCACAGATATGCTGTCAGAGCCATTTGGAGAGACACACAAAATCGTCCTGAGTCATTCTCTTTTTCGAGTGGCATCGGAAAAGGGACGCCAATCACGAAAGAGAGACGGAGAAACCAACAATGTCGAGCCGTCGCCACGGCAACCTTCCATCAGAGAACCTTCCTGGAACAGCTGTTGTGATCTTGTGTGATTAAGCATGTGTTTTAGTCATCGTGAGCTCTCAGGCTAATAACAAGAGGTGGAGGGAAGGAAAAATAGAAGGAGGAGGAGGATGGAGTGCGAAGACTGTGTGTGTCAACTCTGAGATCACTTCTCTTAGACGAGATTAGGAGAACACTTGAAAGGGTACCAGGATTTTTCAAGAGTCTGAGGGAGACAGAATTATAAGGACGCGGACGCATCTGAAAGAAATGAAAAGCAAAGAAATGAAAGAAAAAAAATGTATGACAGGCCCCGCAGCTGAATGAGGATTTATTACAAAGTCCAACCCGGGTGAGCAAATAAGAAAGTGCAGTTCAAATAGAATGCTGGGTGTATCACCTCATATACTCAAGGTACTTTGAATATTACATTCTACTGTATTGCTGAGTCTGAGGGTTCAGAAAAAAGTCACAAAGGAAATATGTGTCTTCATAAAAACTGCTGGGAGGGCTTTGAGAAAGAGAGGTGGCGTTAACAGCCCATTGTGAAAAGTCTTTTCGGGAAAGGTTAGCGGGTGAAACAGTTAAATCAAGCACGCCTATTACTCAGCGCCATCTCTCTCCTTTTTTATTTCCCTCTTCCTTGGCAGCATTACCTTGCTGGTACGGTTCATCTGCTGCCAGGTTTTCTGGTAATAAAAATGTGTTTATTCAGACTATGTCTTCTTAGTTTTTTATGTGGAGCTACCATTCCGTATAATGAACCAGCCTTACCGGGCCACAAAGATTTTGGACCCTCCGTATCCACTTAGAAGGAAAAAAGTACTGTGGCATTATAAGTATTAAAAGTACTAGAACAAACTTATGATTGATGAATAAGGATTATAGTATGAAATCATTTTGAATTTATTCGAGAATAGTTTTTAGTCAGCCAGGAGGGTTTGACCTTTTACTTTAAATTTCAGCGATTTTTCTTCATACAAAATAAAAACCTTATCTATTCTCACTTGTTTGCTCTTACTACCCCAAATATCAAAGTGAAGTGTCTTTCATAAAATGGATCAGTAAAGGGAGCACAGCATCGATCTGAGGACTTATGTTCACCCAACACAGACTTATGGAAGTTTTGGAAACTGGCCTATAAATTTAATCTACCAATTTGTTTCCAGTGTACTTTATTCCAGAACAGAGCATCAAGGCACTTACTGGAATAATAATGAGTGCTCGGGTTTAAGCCCCTATTTGACGGGCTTCGGTGGTGAAGCTGTGCACACAACTGTCAAGCTGCAGATCGGGGACAGAGAAGACCGACCTCCTAACTTACCTTTCCACACCGCTGTTCACACTACAAACTAACACACCAGAGAACCAAGTTCAGGCCCCATCCGATCAAGCATCATCCAAAAACTACCTGTTTACCATGTATCCAAACCTGTTTACTATGTATCCAAACCATGTTTACCATGTATCGAAACCATGTTTACCATGTAATGTTTTCCATGTATCCAAACCTGTTTACCATGTATCCAAACCATGTTTACCATGTATCGAAACCATGTTTACAATGTAATGTTTTCCATGTATCCAAACTTATTTACCATGTATCCAAACCATGTTTGCCATGTATCCAAACCATGTTAACCATGTATCCAAACCACGTTTACCATGTATCCAAACCATGTTTACCATGTATCCAAACCATGTTTACCATGTATCCAAACCATGTTTACCATGTATCCAAACCATGTTTACCATGTATCCAAACCTGTTTGCCATGTATCCAAACCATGTTTGCCATGTATCCAAACCATGTTTACCATGTATCCAAACCATGTTTGCCATGTATCCAAACCATGTTTGCCATGTATCCAAACCTGTTTGCCATGTATCCAAACCATGTTTACCATGTAATGTTTTCCATGTATCCAAACTTATTTACCATGTATCCAAACCATGTTTGCCATGTATCCAAACCATGTTTACCATGTATCCAGACCATATGTTAACCATGTATCCAAACCTGTTTGCCATGTATCCAAACTTATTTACCATGTATCCAAACCATGTTTACCATGTAATGTTTTCCATGTATCCAAACTTATTTACCATGTATCCAAACCATGTTTGCCATGTATCCAAACCATGTTTACCATGTATCCAAACCATGTTTGCCATGTATCCAAACCATGTTTGCCATGTATCCAAACCATGTTTGCCATGTATCCAAACCATGTTTACCATGTAATGTTTTCCATGTATCCAAACTTATTTACCATGTATCCAAACCATGTTTGCCATGTATCCAAACCATGTTTACCATGTATCCAGACCATATGTTAACCATGTATCCAAACCTGTTTGCCATGTATCCAAACTTATTTACCATGTATCCAAACCATGTTTACCATGTAATGTTTTCCATGTATCCAAACTTATTTACCATGTATCCAAACCATGTTTACCATGTATCCAAACCATGTTTACCATGTATCCAAACCATGTTTACCATGTAATGTTTACCATGTATCCATGTTGTGTGCTGTGCTAAATAACAACATGAATGTACAACTTTGGTGTTGGAACCACAACTCATATTTTATTGTCATAGATAAAAAAACTACTTCATAGTTTTTAACCAAGTCGCATCTTCTCCTCTCGCTTGTGTGCCTTTTTCATCTTCCCTCAGCTTTCACCACCTCCACCATCCTTCATCCTAGTTTGTATTTTCCGTCTCCATCCGTCCGTCCCTCGCTTCTTCTTCACAGCCAGAAGGCCAGTGTTTGATAATAACATATCAATCTGTAATGTACTCCGGTCATGACTCACCCACAGATGGCTGGGAGGAATACACTTTTTCTCCACCCGCGGTGCCCCAGTTACCGATGAAGAAGTGTCCGTGGCAGTTGAACTGTGCGCTTTCTTGTGCTGTGATAGTGAAATTGGTTGATTTAGATTCTGTGGAGCCGGGCGCCCGGGCTGGAGGCAATTTTAACTCCTAATTTCAAACTTGGAGTTTCTGATATGATTAAATGTAGTGCCCTGAAGAATGACATGGAAACATGATGGTGTGCACTTAAATGTCAGAATTGAAAACTTACCATATGTTATTGGAATATAACAGTCTCTTTTTCCTTATTTATGCATGTTTGACCTCTTTCTGTGATAAAAAAACGAAAAGCCTTCTCTCACATCTCGACTTTTATTGCTATTTTATCAAATTATCATTGATTATTTTAGACTTTCGCAGCTTTTATCAGAAATTCCTCTGAGTCTGTGAGACGATGCAATAACCCTGGGAAGACATTGTTCTGAACTCTTCTAAATCAGAATTGACAAATGCTAACGATCATCTGCTCTCTGTCATTTTTAATATAGCTGCTGCCCTCTACAATGTCATCAGATAGCGATAGTACTAATTGCACTATAATCGCCTCAAAATACCTCATAATGTTTACTCGCCTGCTGATACACTCACGCCTACAGTGAAAAGAGTTTAACCGTATGGAGTTAAAAATGGAATGGCTCAAGCCATAATCACTAAAACACTTTTTCTGCCAAAACCTTGAAGATTTGTATGTCGCTCTTGTATGTTTCTTGCAGATCTTGACTTGATATCTTCTCCTTTGTCATGATTAACCACTTCCTTTTTGCTCTGTGTACATGCAAACTGTGATAAATAGTTGCTCCAATGCAGATAGATGAGCTGGTAGTCGTAAACAATTCAGACCATGAACGTGAGGCGATGCTGCAAGTCAGCGACAATTCAGGCTCAGGTTCAGGAATCATCAATCAACATGTTAGGGTGAAGGCTAGTGTAAAGACAGACTTAGAATGTTTAAATGTAATGTCCTTGCTTTATGTTAAGCAAATTTGAAAAGTATCAACTTCTAGGTAATGCCAAATTGTTCTTTTCTTCTTTTACTTTTGTCAGAGGAGCAAGAAGACAATCAATAAGCATCAAGAAGATAATATCGGCTTTTCAAAAAGTAGCTTTACTCATTGAATTGTTGGAAGACATCAAAGTATTTTGTCTCATAAGTGTTTGAGACAGAAACAGCCAGCTCAGGGTTTTAACCTTTGTTTAATTTTCTATACGTGTTGATATATCTTAATTTTGAGGGAGGACCGGAAGATTTGACCTGTTCATTTTTGTGGCAGACCAGACTTTGTTAATAGTGATGGTGCAGAGTGACCAATACATTAAACACACGTATGTAAATCAACAGAAATCCACCATATAAGGCTCATTAATTAACATGCAGAGATATTTTTCCTGCCTCATTTGTTGCTCAACATACCTATTTATCCACTACGAGCAAAACAAGTGAGAAAAATTCCTTTTTCATTTGCCCCTTCTCTGATTCTTGGATTAAGTCAGTTTGTCGATTGTTCACATTAGGTAGTATATCTTACTGTGAAACTGTGTGCGCAAAGGAATGAGAGAGGTTAAGGATGGTGGCATTGATGGTCTACTGCATGCCTCAGACTGCAGGAGGCTGCATTAAGTTGAGCTTGGGGCAAACACTTTGCGGTGATGTACTGGAGCAGACTGTGGCAGGCAAACTAACAAATGAATCCCTGAGTTTGTAAACCAGACCTCTCAGCTCTGACAGCCTGAAATCATCCCATCATGGCTGCGTTTAGCTTTGGGCCCAGCAGGGCTCCAGTGTGGCAGACCTTTGTTGTCATACATTTAGAGTTGATATTTTCTAGCAAACAGAAAGCTTTACAGAGGCTGAAAGCACTAATTGGTAGATACCCGTTTGTTTGTAGTGGAAGCCTCCATGGCAATAGAAGCATGCTCAAGAGGAGGGAAGGAATGGAAAGAGAGAGAAATGGTAGGAGTGGTGGACGTGGGCTGAGACAATAGCATGTGTCACAGTTTTTTTCTGTCTGACTGCGATAAGCACGTTTAGGTGGAGGACCTCTGAGCCAAATGGAAAGAGCCTAAACACAAAGGCAGCAGCTTGTGTAATCTTTGCGGTTATAATATTGTCACATAAAGTCTCCTACTTTTATTTATGATGACAGAAATAAACTTTTATGATTCTTCTGTGTAGGCGTGTATCTTTTCTAAGGTGTGGTTTCAAGTGTCTGTTTAAATGTGAGTTACTTTTAAGCCGTGGTTAATTGGCACATTGAGCAACAAACAATAATCTCATTCATAGCTGCATATCATTAAAGTAATTGTTTAAAATTTAGCAAAATATGCTTCAACAGATCAGAAAATTGACAATAAACAGAGCATGCAGCCAATTGATTGTTTTTAGAGTTTGTGCTAAGCTAGGTTAACCAGCTACTGTGGGAACCGCTTAATTATTGAGTGTAACTCTCTGTTTCTGTCTTTTCCCCCACTGAGAATGTTTTTCTTTGAATATGTTGAGAACTTCTAACATTTGCAGTGGACTTCAAAGAGAGACTGTCCTTCATGCCAGGAAGTTGAATCAACAATGTTGCTAACAGGCTAACAAACTGCTAGCTTGACAGCTATACCAGTCAATACGTTTTCAAGTAAAGATTCATATTCATATTTAACCAACATTCTTATTGGAATTATAGGTAGCTGTGTGATGGAGAGAGTGCATTCAAATCACATGTTTTTGTCTTTCATATGAATTACTACCAAGCAGACCAGCCTCTTATATTACCTCTTCCCTTGTATTATAGGCTAAGTGTTATTCTGTTGTCGTAATTTCATGTAAATCTTCCATAAAATTGGATCAGAAAACCTTTCCCATTGTGTAAATGAAGTTTTCCTCCATCTTTAAAGAAAAACACTCCCTTAAATTGAAAACATAGTCCATGAAGTAATTAGAGTAATTGAAGTGCATTAAAGATCTGCTCAAAAATAGGAAAAAGGTAGAAGTTACTTCTTTTTCTTTGGTTGATGAGGGCCATGTAGATAAAGCAAGCTCTTGTATATAAAATGTTAGTCTTTATGTGCAGGTAGCCTTTATTAAACAGAATACACATATTGAAAACATGAAACAAACTTATGGAAAATAAATAAACCACAATTTGGCTCTGTGAGCCAAAATCACCTCTTACCAGAGACAGATATTCCTTTTAGTTAATGAACTTACCTGCATGAGGTAGAGCAGAGGATGCAGAGCTTTTCTATAATGCAAAATTTTTCAATAAACATAGCAAATGCTTGATCATTCTTACGCCTTTCTTGGTTTGAGGCTGAATCTGTCCCTACAGTGTGGCCAAGGATTTTCATTTTCTTCACGCTTCTTTATCTTGATTACTGCCATTTGAATGTGCAGCTGAAAACCTTTCCTCTATAGATGAGAATTTAAATTGTTTTTCTACCAGGTAAGGGGAAATAGGTATCTAGATTGATAGTTTGGTAGTGGTTGGATTTGTATAAACTCAAAGTCCTAACCTTCCCCTACACTACTTGTGTTGGAACGTCAACTGGGGCACCAAAAGGAAGTATGTGGACTTTTATTAGTGTTTAATCCACCCCAAACAAACAAGGGAATTCATGCGGTGTCTCAGAGACTGTTGTCATTGAATGTATTTCAGTGAGGCAAAGTTGAAAACTTTCAATCTTCAACCAAGCCTGAAGCAGAACGCCATCTCAGTCACATCTAGTTTCAGACATTTTATTTGCTCTTGCGCCGGCCTGTGCTCCAGGGTTGAGGGAAAGGAAATAACTGAGCACACTCGGGCAGAGTTCAGCAGAAAAGAAAAAGAACATTTGGGTTAAAGTGACACTCTGAAATTCTGTTGGCTCTCCAGCATGATAGCATCACCCAGTTACAAGGCTTGCAGCTTGTAGCCATTTTTTTTTTTACTCTGAGAAGAGACCAAAGGAGAAAGAGAGAGGAAAATGTTAGAGGGAGGCTGGAATTCCCTTAAAAGCTTTGAAACCACTCTGAGCAATGCAGTTCATAGATGGTTCCTTTCCAGAAAATCTAAATAATGGCTTTGGACAGCAACTATTGAGAGAGCACTGGAGGCCATGACTCCACCAAACTCAATTACCAGCTGTTCAGATTATGTTGCGTATCAGTAACAGTGATGTAGAGAACAACACTGTAATGGTGACAAATCCTCTTTATGGCTTTCTTCTCCCTGATTTAACAAATAATAAGTAGGAATAGCTCTGTGCTTATCTGTGCTGTTGAAATATACAAAATATCCTTCAAGAGATGGAAACTTGAATCATTTTAAAGAAACAATATTTCATTTGCATGTGTTAATTGAATTGCTTAATGTGCTGGCAACAGTAAAACTGTGTTTACTTGCTTATTCTTCTCTTGTCACCTGTTTGATTTGTTTTCAAAGCAGGAGCCATCACCAATAACGCGTAAATTAACTCCTCCACTGAAAACAATTTATCTAATGAGATTTTAGTAACGTGCTTTGCATACAAGGGAGTTTTTGCATGTTTGTGCATGTGCAGGAGCCTCAACGTTGAGTGACTTTGTGTATCATCAACCCCGTGTTAGCGAGCCGTATGCCTTGCTGTTGTGAACATTTATTCCCTGTTGTGCTTCAGCATCATTTGGGATCAGCGGTGGTAGATTGTTCTGATGAGTCTGGGGAGGGTTAGGGTTGTCTTGGCGTGAGCGCCTTTGAATACAAATGAAATTGTACCGCAAGCCATTGGTTTGTTGCTTAAAACCACGTCAGAAGTCTTGCCTTGAGAAATGGAGCCATTTTCAGGTGCTTGGAGAACATCTGTCTTTCACAAGTCAACTTCAACCAATCAGAGCAACAAACTTTTGTGAGCAGAGCCAGTCAGTGAGGGGGGACTGCCATGTGACTGTTGATTCTGATTGGTCCGAAGCTCTGTCTTTTCACCACAGAAAAATTGCTTGGAGCCTTGCAAAATGGGTTCTCTCGACTGATCCTGCGCCAGGCACCTTCCATATGTTCTTTGCTCACATATTAAGCTTTTCATAGGCCCTTCTATGATGTGAAGTGGCATGCTTTATGGCATTGTGGGTAAGGTACTAAGTTAGGGCAGGCTATATTATTCATGCCCTATTTCTTGACACTGGGCTCCTCTGTCATAACAGATTAGCTACCGTAGATTGTTTTAAATGTCATATTTCAAGAAATATAAATGAGATATATCATCTTCAAAGAAGTCAGTTGTTAGATCAGATCGGATTTTTATTGTCATGTACATGCAGGGAGATTAACCCACCCAGGTTGGCACCTGTTGAACACACACATGCACATGCACAGGGTCACACACTCATGGAGACAGATGCCATACGCTGGAGCGGTGGGCAACCATTCACATGCAAGAAGGTGGACTGCCACCCTCCAGCTGTCAGTTCACCAATCTGTTAGTCACCAGATCAGGTTCAGCTTGCCCAGCGTGATTAATTGTTTATGTTGAAAAGCAACGAATCTTCCATTTATCACAACTTTTTGGGGGCTTCTGAGGCCCTTATACAGCATCAGGAACATATGGAGCATCCATGAATGTCTTTCTTCCCTGTTTTTTCAGTGTGTAATTCGCCGTGTGCACTAACAGACCCCGTTCACTTATTTCCTCCAACCATTCAGCGTGTTCAGGTCTGTTGGTGAGAGAGATCGTTCTGATTGGCTGCAGAAGCTATGATTTTACCCACTTTGTGTGGTTTCTCTGCATTTTTCTGGTCCATGCTTCTTTCCTTCCTCTACAACCAACATGCCGACTGTTGTCAACACTACTCCTTCAATAAAGTTTTCACTCAGCCATTTCCTCAAACTACACATTGATGTTGATGGCTCCATAACAACAGTGGTGCAATCATTTGGAAACACTGCTTTGTTTATCATTTTCAGCAATGCAGTGTTCTGATTTCCCCTGTCGAACACATAGACGACTGCTCCCTTCTCTGCTGGAGATTTATTTCCTCTTTCGTAGATTGTACATCTTAGCTGGCAGTTGGATGTTGTCTGTACGATAAGTGTGTGAGAAAATGTTCCCCTTCTGGCAATGCAAGGAGACCCATCAGGTGTACCTTTCATCTCCTTTTGAGCCCAAAACGAAGAACAAATGTTTAAGAATTTTGAATAAAGAAATATTGGGTTAGTTTATTGGGTTCTTATCTTCTTTGGAATCAAATATGTAATTTATTTTAAGATAAATAGGAGATTTGTCACTACTACTTTTATGCATGTGTCGGATTATAGTTACCGTCTACCACAGAGCATGAACCTTACTCATCATTGGAGCTTATTAGCTCTGGTCGGATGGTCTTGCTTTGTCTTTCTATAGACTCAACTTTGAACTTTGAAGCTTTCCTTTGTCTGCTTCTTATTTACAGACCTACATCTCTTAAACAACCTGTCTTTGCTCCCTGGACTTCCTCTTCTGCCCTGGACTACCCTAAAGCCAGCACTGAACTGGAAAAGTAACCGTTTAAGTATGCCGCTCCCTCCACTTGGATTCAGCTGCAGAACCACTTGAGTCTTCGAGAACTGAACTCATAGAATTAATTCAATGACATTTTCCTTAAAAAAGAATAAAAACATGGCCTGAAGTTATACAAAAGGTTCTTTGAGGTTATGAAGATGAACATTAGAAGTAACTTCTGACCTACTTTGAAGATTTTTTTCTACCTGGCCTGACTGTTTGCAGCTTTTATCTCCATCTTATGGGGAATCGCAGCGGTTAAAGTCATTGAAACTGGCATTGTTCAGAAGTATTGTTCTGAATATAATAATGTTGAAGATGTATTTGTCAGATGGCACCACACACATGTGAACACTCACAAAGACTCAGACAAACACATGTTACCTGAGGGACAATTGGACTGGGGTAAAAAAATCACTTTGTGACGATCTATCCTTGAATTGTGTTACGCGATGCGGCTCTACCTGTCAGAGTAGGAACTGTGCAGCATTACCTCCCACAAGGCTCTGGGGAAAAAGACTTATAGCAGATGGATGGGCTGATACAGGAGGGATCTGGTTCAAAAGAGAGGTTTCTATATGCGGGTTGAGAATATAGGTCAATAACACATTTACACTCCTTTGTGATGCTGAGCTTCTTTACCAAGCATTCCAAATTGCGACTCCCACTCTCCCATCACGATAGCTTTGTTGCCAAGGTGATGAATCAGAGAAAGGTTTGAAAAAAAACAAATGGGGAAAACAAGGACAACGATCAGTTTTCAGCTCAATAGAAAAAAAAGGTTAGTTCAAAGTTCTTCAAGATACAGGGAAGTACAACTCATTTCGCCTTCTTCCTTCTCTGAAAGTGCTTTAGAGCAAAAGATTTGGCAATTTTATTTACTTTGTTTTTGAAACAAAATGTCCAGAGGCTGTTTCGCAGGGTACGCACTGTGGCACAGAACTTGTTTATGATGTACTTTGTGATGTGCTTACAACAGAAATAGGATAAGAGGAGAGGGGATTTAGAGGAAGAGACAAAGCTGAAGGAAGAATGACAGAAGGAGCAAAGCAAAGGGACGGAGGGAGGCATGGAGGGACAGCAAGAGAGATGGAGGGGGGGTGGGGTCGTGCTGCAGTCTTCTGGCTGCTTTCCAAAGGCAGTGTTGCTCCCTGTGAACAAACAAAATACTGAACTCTGATAAATCTAACATTTCCCTTCATGGACAAGTCTTCAAAGAGGCGATGGAGACAGGAGGGGGGGGTTCTGTTGGGGTTTAATGCCCCCTGACCTGCAAGAAGCCACCTGGCATTTAATAACATGGATGCTAAGGCAGGATGCGCTCCCCAGTTTCACCACCTCATGGGTTTTCTTCCGCCGTAACACTTGTCTCTTCTTGTTCTCCTTCTTCTGTCTGTGTTCTCTTCTCTGTAAGTAGCTCATTTTAAAGCTGAAATCAGCTGAAGTTGGCCTGTATTAGTTTATGCATGACAAACAGCCCGCACAGACCCAAGTTCCCTAATCTCAAACCTCTCTTTCGTTTTACATGGCCTTCTTCCCATTCTCTTCCTCTCACTTTTTTTTTTTAATCACAATTTCTTTCTTTTTTTCCACCCGACACGAATACAGCGCTTCAAAAATGAATTACCGCTGCCACCGACGAACATTAATAATTTACTGAGCGGCCAGTGCGGCAGGAGAATGAAAATTAAACACGCGTTTTAGCTTGTGTGAGACATGGCATTGCATCCAATTATGCACGGGGTGTAAGTGTATGTCCTTATGTGTGTGGTGTGGGTTGCCTGAAAGAAATAACACCAGGCACACAAAAAGGCACCCACAGGTTGTGATGTTTTATCCCAACGCAGCAAAAGATTGCAGGTTTTTGCTAGCGACCAGGAGCAATATACTTGCCGATACAGATTTCACACTGGTGAATATATTTGGCATGGTTTGAAAACAAATGCACAAAAGAATATTTCCATTTCAACTTTGCCTATCGACCGAACCCCTTCCAATTTACTGAGCCTGTATGTGTTTGCATTCAGTAGCCTATGAGCACATGAGCACAGTCATGCCCACGCATTCTTGTGTGTCTCTGAGCTGTTTTTTTTCTGGGAAGCAAAGACCTCTACGTTCTTCAAAGAACTTAATAACATGAGAAGGGAGTGAGCCTGAAGCTGAAGGCTCGGAGGCTGCGTCTTGCTTGACACATGCAGAGGCAACATAACAGTACACTCGGGGTTGGAAATCCAACACCGCTCCTCGCTGCACGTCTCACATGCAGCCTGACTTGTCTGGGATGGGGAAACCTTCAGGTGAGGAGCTACAATGCCAGATAAAGTTTCAACATTGTCAGCCAAACTAATCAAACACAAATTGCTTTGGGAGGAGGGAAATTACTTGTTTTTTCCCTTTACCACCAGCTCAAAGGAAAGTCAAGTCAATATTTCCCCTTCACTTACACGATGATAAACCACCAACGGAAGATGAACACACTGGTTTCGAGGCATTCTGTGGCACAATATGAATGTAATTTATCAAGATCGAATCACCAGATGGCATTTACTGTGAGCATGTCGATCAGGGGTAAATTGAGCCCCACGCATGTCCATTGCAGGCTGCCCCTGCAGGAAGGGCTAAATTAATCACAAGCAGGGAATTCACACCTTCTGAGTGTGTCAAGAACTTCCTGTCTTTAGACAAATACTCATGGAGACATACAGACATCCTGCCTCCCTGCGGCTGGGCTTGACATGCTATGCAAATTGACATTTTGCTGTGTATAATAGACTCGATGATGAAATACTGATGGTATTTTGAGCTGTAGTCCATCCTTTTGATGTACTCCGAGCAGACAGTGCAGGACCTGTGACCTCCAGGTGTGAACAATGATATTTTGAGGGCATGTGTTCAATGTTTAAAAAAAAAAAAGAGCCTTTCAGACAATGTAGTTATATTCAGCTGGTGAATTTTCATTTATAGCCTTGGTGTGGTGGTAGTTTATGAGTCCTGAAAAGTATGCCCACTGCGTCCATCTTCCTCAAACATTCAACTTGCATTATTTCACTAAACTGGCTCCAAGGCCATTTATGAAAGAATAAACAACACATTTCATAGTTATACTGATCCACACAGTACCTAACCATAGGTCAAACTTCATGCTTAAGTCCATTCACGATGCGATGAGCTTTGTCCACCTGGAACTTCTTTCGATGTCGAACAGAAAGCTGCTTAAAATGGCTTCAGTTTCTTTTTTGTTCCGTCCCTTGGAGATCCAAGTCCCTGTAATCAGTGTTCAAACAAGGTGGTGTTAAAATTTAATACAGTTTAATTTAAAAGAAAATCAATAGTGGATTGTAAAACTCAGCTTCTTAGCTGGAGCGTTCAATGTAAGAACAAAGCTGGTTCTGTCTCATTCATTGATTATTTCTCATCATTTTCCAGTTAGTTACTTGAGGTTGAAACATTGTAATTTAATGTTTCTCAGCGTGAGAGTGGGGATCTTTTATCACCGGCAAACAAGCCCGCTCCTGAAAGGTAGATGTACCTTTGTTTGAGACGTCTGAGCTCAACAAGGTCAGGGTTAAGGAAAGAAAATGGTTCAGCATGGAATGCAACCATTGAAAAGCTTGGAAATCCATTACAAAGCTTCAGTATGCGTAGAGATGAGAGTAACATCACCCTGTTATGTCTGAGAGACACTGAGACTGTATGTACCCTGTGTAGATATGCCAGTCGAGGACAGAAACATTTTTCAAGATAAAATAAAACATTTTATGTATAGAACGAACACATGTGATACCATCACACATGTGACTGTTTACTGGTTGCGGATCAGCAGCCGTGCTCCGTTTGACTGGCTTAAAAACACAAAAAAACATGTCAAAAATGGGGGAAAAGCTGTTGTGCAATGAACAAATTCAATCAGAAGTCTGGCTTTTATGTATATAAAACTCACAATATAGCAGAGGACTAGATGCATTGCAGCCATTCATCAAGACAACTGGAATTCAGACTCAGAAATATGGATTTGCAGTGAACGTTTCATGTCTGGGATGTCTTTCGGGCGATATTTTGACAAACCTGGATAGGCTGTTTGGCATCTATAATCTATAATAGAAAAAACTCATTGCTTATAAAGGTTGGAAATGAGCTTGTTGGAGTAAATTTAACAGGTGCTTTCTGAAGATATAATTTGCACAGTAAATAACTTTAAAGTCGCCCTGATCCCAGGTTCACAAGTAAAAGTTTTCCCAATGTTATAAATAAAAGCGGTAACAGAAAAAAGCTTATGAGAGACCATAAAGTAGCACAAAGTGTCTCAAAAACTGTCTTAATATCACTCCCGGTGGATTTTATTCTGTGGTTTCATCCATTCCTGTGATTTTATTGAAATGAGAACTGTTTGTCACCTTAATGACAAATGCAAACAGACATCCAGACTTTTATATGCTTTCAGGCTTAGTTTCTTTCATTTCTCCAAAGTACAAATGAAGTCTGTGGTCCACAAACTCTTCAGTTTGTCACAAACATTTCAGTCAACACCAACAGTCTTCAATTTAAAATGATATTCATATATAATTCTCCTAATCCCTCGACCAGCAGCAGTTGCCACGTTTAATTATTTGCCACTCAGGGGGTTGAGTCTCGATAGAACAATGACGTAGGTGCATACCCCAGATAGGTCATTTGAGATTACTGTGAGTACTTTCTGTATTACAAAGGTAAAAACTGATCTTTAGAAGACTAAGACACAGGGACATTACCACTTGGTTTACGGGCTACATTTCTGAAGCCTCCAGTTTGTCATTTTGCTGTCACCATCTTGGTTTTTTCAGACAGATGTAACATGCAAGGGTGTCACCTGACTGAGAACACTGTGCATGTCTATTGTGTTGCACATTACTGTCTTATCTAAAGCTTTTAGACAGTTTAAACTGGAGACTAATACTGCATCAGAATTCAGGCACGGCTGTTATGAACAAGAAAATTAGAAATAGAGACCAAAACCCCTTTTTTTTGCACCAGATTGTAAACATGTTTATGGAGACTGAAGCTTTTTAAAGCTATAATGTGTAATATTTCACGGACAATGAATGTCTCCATGTCGCTCCGCCATTTTAAAACTATGGGATTTGTAGAAGGACATGTCATCAGCTTCGCATTTTCCGTTTCCAGTGTGGAATTTCCGTTTCCAATGTGGAATGTAAATGTAAAGAATATAAGAACACTGCACTTTTGTGATGGAGGTAATTAATAACGATTGAGGTAATACTTGTGAATGATAAGACTCAAATTTGTTAATAGACAACGTGAAATATTACACATTATGGCTTTAAAAAGGTATAGCTGCAGTTACCTGCAAAAAGTCCAAGTGTGTGATTTATATATTGTAGATTCATCATACAGATGCATTTGGAAACAGAATTACCTAAATGGATTTATCCAGCATCGGTGCGCTTGCATCGTGAGATAAAATGCAAAGTATAGTGAAGGTAAACAAGCAAAGTACAGGTTTGCTCATCTGTAGCTCACAACAGTGACACCTTTAAATGTGACACGATGTTTGGGGGGCATTCGTGACCCGGATGGGGCCACGTTAGTGCAATCAACAGCTGCCCACACACTGCAGCAAAAGCCAGAAGCTCTCTCTCGCTTTCCCTGCATGCTGTTTATTTCCAGAGTGGTGGTTTAATTTTAAATAAGAAGTTATATCCAGACATGCCGAGGCATCCGTACGTATTTGCTCTGGAGGAATTTACATGTCAGATCACAACAGGTGCACAAATAGAAAAGTGTGAATAAATGATGCCAAAGATGAGTATCAGTTAGAGCCAATTTGTCGTTGCGGTGATGCTGTTTTGCCACCAGAGGCAAATATCATTGGGAAATCCACTGATGCTGAATCATTTTCTCCTCCACGCGCTCTGCTTGTTAACATGTTGACAGCGGCTGTTGAGGAAAGGTGGTGAAAGTAGGGTTAAAGCAGCTAATATGCTACAAACCATACACGTCTCATTACATATTAAAATGACTGCTCTATCTTCACTATGTTTACTTCATGAGCTGTCTGTAGGCTGCTCATACACAGTTAATATTTTATAAGATTAAAATGGCTCCCTTCGATTGTTTTAATTGAGTTGAATCAGCCACAAAGCACAGCACGCAAAACAGAAGTCTATTAAAATTCCATTCCGCATTATGAGAGAGTCTATTAAACTTAACAAGGACTCATAACCTTCCTGCCGTCTTACTCTGGATGTCTTATTGTTCAACATTCTTGGTAATGCCTGCCTCGTTCAGTCTCCCCTCAGGTCCCTGGCCTTGCCCTTTGTTGTCAGTTGTGCAGAGCGTAACTCGCACTTGGCTTCATTTCATAATTCATTTTAGGGAAAACAGGTGTCTGGCCTTGTGTTCACCCCCCACAATGGGGTGCCTGCTGCCTCCAGGCAGAGTCACCATGCCTCAATCATCAATTTTACACACACACAAACACATGCTGCAGTACACATATTCACTCCAAATGTAAAATGTTGGTGAATGCCAGCATGCATACTTATTTGTGCTACATATTCTTCCATCTGGCACGACGCCATCTTTTTCTGGCAATAAAGGTGATTCCAGCAGATAGACATGCTGTATTTAAATTACCTGGGCTCCTGTCAAATCCACAATAAATTTATGCAATTATATTCCAAGAAAGAAAAATCCATGAAATAAGACTGCACTTTTATAAGTGTTGAAATGTGACCCAGGAAACATGTCATCTAAGTGGCTTCAGGATTATCCATAACTATATTTCTAAGCAAACAATAAAACACGTGTCAGGTAGCAAATTCCTCTAGCCATGATGAGAAGCATATTTCCATGAGGCTGTAAATAACATCCCCTGTAGAGAGACAGCCGGGTACACGTATTTCATCACCATCCATTATTCATCACCAGATGTTGGTTTATATTAGTTTCCAGGTATCTGTTAGGATTCTGTTTAGATTGCAACAACCCCTGTGGCTTTTACAGCCATTTAGTCTGCTTCTCTGTGATGGAACACAACTGTTTGGGGCACAATATATGATATCTGCCAGACCTGCCACCAAATACAAACTTTCATGGTCAACTTTATGATTTGCAGCATTGCTAAAGTGACATCTGGGCCATCTTTACAATTCTCTTGATCATATCTTTTCCGTGAAAAATTTAAATCGATGTGAAAAGTAGGAGCAGTGAAACACTGCTGGGATTAAAGAGCTCTGTGGAGAGGCATCCTGATAATATCAAAATGTCCCTTAACCAGCCTGACAGCGAGATGTTGCCACCCTGCCGTGTTTTTTTTGTCTTTGAAGGAAGGGCTGAGGTGAGGCGAGGGGGTTTGCAGTGACACTCGACACAGGAAAGAGCACGGCATTCTAGACAAGCTTCTCCAAATCCATTTGAGCACCCACTCAGACACCCACAGGCTGGCTCATTCATAGCCAGATCAGGTCCCGCGCTCAATCCATTACCTGCTGCTTGGAACGGATGGTGGCAGATTTGCGTACTGAGGACGCCATTATTAAAGAGAAATGGAGGTAGGGAAGGACAGGGAGAAATGGAGGGATCAACAAAAGAGCAGCCTCAGTAAACAGATGACAGCAAGAGAGACAAGAGGTGATGATGGGCGAGAGATAAATTGGTCGGGAAAAACCTGAAGAAAATGTAATTATGGGGATAATTGGCAAAGATAAGTCACAGTTTACTGTCAAGTTGTGCTTTCTAACTATCATGGATGATAAATGCAAGAAAATCAACTACTTGTGATTGAAAACAGTAACTAGAAACAATCCCCCGTCTGTGTGACCATAACATACTATGGCTTCGTTACTGCACTTTGCAGTCTGAACACACTGAACCACTTTCCCAGACGTGATAAACCAAACTCCCACGCACCTTCACTGACAGAGACAAGCTCCAGCATTAGCTGCGTTCCCCCGCGGTGCTCCACTTTCATCTGTGTTTGGCCGGCTGTCTCTGCAGGTTCAGGTGCTAGCTTGCTGCTGAGCAAAATTGATCAAATAAGGGGAATGAATTAAATAGGTTCTGAGATGTACCAAAAACTGAGTCACATGCTGCCCCTGACTTGGTGCACAGGGTTGCCTTCCCATCTTCTCATGGGCCTTTTTTAAGAACAGTATATGTAGGACCATTAACTTAAATCTGACACAACTGTTTTTCTGCAAGGCAGGATGAGGGGAGGTCTTTCTTTTTGTTGGTCGCTCTCTGTCTCTCAGAGTCACCATCCTCTGCCTTTTTCCCTGAGCCCTCCAATCCCTTCCCCTTGACTGCCCATGTCACATGGAATTATGGGCACATTCACCACTGGATGTTTTTGTTGCAGAAAGACACTCGAAGTTGCTGAAGGAAAATTCTCAGCTCACACACTGTGTGTTGAAACAGCGGCTCCAGTTGTAAAAGCTTGATGTCCGAACACACATGACCAATTATGCTGCACGATTTGATTATTACAGTGAGAAAAAGTGGAGAAATATGTTTAGGTCTTAAAACAACTCCGGTGCTGTCATCAGAGAGGAAGTGAAGTCCTTTGACATGCCGATTATTCTGAGAAAAGGATGATTAAGTACAACTCCATTTTCAGAAAAACTAGGTCACTGTGTGAAATATAGATTTACAGCAGAAGACAATGACGTGTAAATCATTTAATCATTTAAACTCTTATATCAAATGTTGAAAGTGAGATATTATACTGTTTTTTTATGTCTGCTTATTTTGGATTTGTTAGGAGAAACATGTGTTAGGAGTTAGTCTGGAGGCATGGTGTAAAGGGCTGACCATATCCTAACTCCTTATCCTCTGATTGTGCCTACATGTTGTAGCATTTTGCTGCCACTCGGGTGGGGTTTCATAAATAAGTGGAGTTGGCTGCTCTTAGTCGTGTAAGAGCTGTTGTTGTCACAATCTACTTTGTGTTGGAGGGAGACTAAGTGCTAAGATAATAAAGATTGTCCAGTGCAGCAGGTGTCCGTGCTTCTTTGCCATTTATGGTTTTTTGGCTTTCCATCCTTGGAAAATTGGTTGCTGTCGGACACTTTTGTCTCTAACTGGCTCGACCAATCAGCATGCAATCAACACCAGCCTATTCATTGTCATTTTCTATATCCGCTTAATCCATCTCAGGGTTGTGGGGCGGCCGAAGCTCACCCCAGCTGCTGTTGCGCGAGAGGCGGGGTGCACCCTAGATAGGTCGCTAGTCCATCACAGGGCCGCAAAGAGCCAAACAACCATGTACGCTTCACTCACTTCTAAGGTCAGCTTAGAATCAATACACATGAGTGTTTTGGACGACAGGAGATCCCCAGTCGGGATTTAAACCAGGAAGCCTCTAGCATTGAGGGGATGCTGCTAACCACCACGCCATTGTGCAGCCCAGTTGGGAAAATGTTTTCTCTTTCTTGCTTGATATCGGACTTCTGCTCAATGTGATTTGCTCTTCTAACACAGGCAGAATGTGGTTTGACTGGAATTAGCAAGGCCTTTCTTATGTAAGATAGATGGCAACATGTGTTGCTCCAAAACATGTATTTATGGTGGTGTATGGTCTATTAGATCATTTCACATGCTTGTTGCTAAAATCCAGTTAACTTTTGCCCAGCTGGGTTTGTCCCACCGTACTTGTAGAGTGGGTATGCATCTATGACACTTCTCAGCTTAGACATTCAACATGGCATAATGTTGGCTGCTAATATTAGATTTATTATCTAGCTGACAGCGTTATGTCCCAGTGGTGTATTAACGTGGTGGTCTTCATGCTTTTTTTTCTCAAAATGGCTGAGGGTGATCCTGCTGCTGACAGATACCAACAGTAAGTCCACCTTCAAATTATTTTATCTGATTGGGGATTTGTGGTGCAGACAGAAAATGTTTTTCATGCACTTTAAAAAGAAAATTGTATTTAGATAACATATATCTGAATCCTGAGTGAATAAACTTCAGGCACTCTGCACAACCCTGCGGAGCGACAACCTGTTTTCACTGAAAATGGTTTTTATTAGCGTTGCAGAGGACATGGAGTTATTTCCACTATAGAACTGTCATTCACAATGTTGAGTCAAGGTGTATTGTACAAGTTATGGTTCATTCTGCCTCTTCTGACTTTCTCTGTGGGAGATCTTTGCATGTAAATATTGCAAAATTTACTGCAGTGATGTTGCCTTTAAGTTAGATGATGCTGAGGTGAGAAAATCAGGAATGAATTAGATCAGAGCCACAGTCTGGAAGTTCAAATCTAGCATTGAAGTAAATATGGTGCCCTGAGCTATACTCAGCCTACAAAAGGAAAATAACAAACACAAAAACAACCATGACTGGTCATAATTGAGAGAACCAACAAGGTCATTACGATGGCAGCTTTAGCCCCGTAGCGTTCCCCTGCCATCAGACTCGACAGCCCTGTCCTGGGCCTCCTTAGGCTGCGGGTTCAGTCTGAGGTTTGTAGGTCAGGTTTTGGTTTCATTGGGAGTCTCAAAAAAAGATGAACTGTTTTACCACAGAGTTCATAAAAGTCACACGTCGCGGTCCAGCGGTGGTCCCTCGGTCATCTCTTCAGAACTCTTCAACTCCACCTCAAAAGCTGAGTCTCATTACGTAATTTAGGGAAATGCACAAGCAAACCAGACCAAAGGTGCGTTAGAGACTTCAGGGGATTACAATGACATCCCAGTGCAGCTGCACCACACATTAGGCTCATCATATATTTCCACTCCTCCATCCTCTTGCTTGTAACCTGGAGATCTATCTCAGCAAAATACAGATTTTTAGTCTTAAAATGTACCTGGAGGAGAGAGAATCATGGAGAGATGGGCCTTGTAGGCATAGATAAGATATTATACATATCACAATAACTTCTTCTCATCTTTATAACCAGCAATGAAACAATGGTTGGATGATGCAGTTGTGTCATTGCCAGTTTAATTTGATGCTATGAGCGCTACTCCTCCGTCTTAAAGCCTGTCCTTGACTCCGCTTCTTGCATCTCTGGTGGGAAGGACTGAGACACAAATAGAGGCACTGAGTGGGTGCACATTTGGAAATAAGATAAGTGGCCCTCATGGGAATTACAACCTTCCACCATATCTAACATTAAAATGTCTTATTTTAACTATTTTGTCCACCTACAGTCCTTACACATGCACGTTGGGCCAAACAGGAACACTTCATTATTCATTGGTGTGAGTTAGTTAAGCAAAGTTTGTGACCTCTGTTTGTTGGGATAAGCTCCTGTCCCCATAGATCTGCTCAGGTCGATTTGGGTATTGCTCACAAAAGGACAGATAGCGTGTTTCTTTACAAAAGCTGCATGTACATGGTAATGCATTTTAAAATTGTAATGTGATTGGCATGCTAGACTTATGTTCTCTGACAGAGGCTGTTCACAGAAATGAATATTTCATTATGCTTTCCATGTCCGAAACGTTGTACAAACACCAACCTACCTCAGTACAATGGCTTTGCAGGTAAACATTGCACATGCTCATGTCACTTTGGCAGTTTGAGGAGTCTGTGATGGGGAAGATTAGAGGAAAGTACTCTGTTTCTATGAAGAAGTCAGATTCCCCAGGGCCCAAAATTGCTTTGATGGGTTTCTTGGTGTAAATATGCCATCATGTGTATCAAAACCAGACAATGCAAGTTGTAGAATAGTGTTTGAATATGGTTCAGTATGAGGTTTAGAAGCTGAAGGTTTCAGTGAATAGTCCTCCTGTAGTATAACCACAGAAATGGCCATAAAAAATTGATAAATTTAGTCTTGCTCGCCAAATATGCTAAAGTTAATAGACTAATACGGCTTCGGGGGGGTGGCAAGCAGGGGTATATTAACGGTGTCCTAATTAACCACGATGTAGGGGACACTTTATATTAGCATATGATATGAACCAAGAATCCACAAAACTCTTGGTCAGCAAGCCTTTTTACGAGGAGTTGCTGCTTTCTTTCTCTCAGTCTCCGTCTGCAACGCTCTCTCCATACTGATGCCTGCCTTTGTCATTGATTGTCTTCGAGCAGATAATTAGCTTACATCTCGTCTTTGTCACAATGACCCCCCCCTTCAAATAACAAGAAAAGACAGAAACGTCTTCTTAAGTCTGCCAGTCCAGAGAACTTGACGTCTCATGCAAATGAATAGTGCAGACAGAAAGTTTTCAGACGCTTTCAAGTTTTCTGCAATTCATTATGTTTCACTCTAATTTTGAAATTGATTTCACTCACTTACTTTTTCGGCAGTCCGCACACACTTCTCAACAGTTGCAAGGCAGGAGAGTCGTTAATTAACGAGAAATAAAACACTGAAATATCCCATTGCCGTACTTATTCACACACCTCACATAGCAGTCATAAAAAAGTACATTTGGCAGCAGTGGCAGCCTTAAGTATTTTTGAAAATTGCATTGCAAGCCTGGCACACCTTCTCTGAGAGTTTCTCCCATTCCTATTGGAATAATTCAAGCTCAACTGGGATGGAGAGGTAGTGTCAGTCACAGTCATTTTCAGATCGCTACAGGAATGTTCAAATGCTTCATGCCCAGAATCTAGCTGGTGTACTCCAGGAGGGTTTTCTCGGGGGTATGCTTTGGGCTGCGGTCTTGTTAAAATGTAAACCCTTTCCTCAAGCCTTTGATTCTGAGTACTTTGGAAAAGTTTGACACTGAAGAGTGCATGATTTATGCTTTACATTCACCATCCATTTGAGACTTTTTCCAGTCCTGTTGCATGGCTCCCGGCAGGCTGTCATGAGCCTTTTTGTGAGGAATGATTTTTGTCTTGACTCTCGACCATAAGTGTCGCATTGGCAGACCACAATGTTTGTCCTTCCATGGGACTCTCCCATCTTCACAAAGGATTTCTGGCAACCAGTGGCTTGTTGGTTGATCTGACCAAGGCTTCCTCATCCAGTCTGAGTTGTCTCAGATGTTTTTGTTCACTAAAGACTACAAGAGTTTTCTTATATTTTGTCTTGGGACACGGCTTGGTCTTCACTCTGACATAAAATATCAACTATTTCCCAGTGATACCTGCGCCCGAAGAATTCCATCAGCACTGCGCTCCCCAGCAGTGATGAAAGTAAAAGGCACTCGAGCTTAATTGTGAGTGACTTAACAAAGGGGCCTCAGCGCTAATGCAAGTGGGGAGTTCCAGCCTTTCATCTTTCAGGAAAATTAATTAACAGAACACTGCAAAAAATGGACAACTTAGGGGGAATGTGAAAGAGTAGATCTAGGAAATGCTTGAAAGAGTCAGAAATCTGGCCAGACAGACAGAGATACAGTGTGTTAAGATCATATCCCAACTTTCTGTCTTAAGAGGGTTAATAGACTGACACGAAACTATGATAAAAAAAAAAAAGTCTGGGTACATGTGGTACCAGCAAAGGTCTTTACTCTTACACCACTCATAAATTGGCTCTTGGCTATGATATAAAGTTATCAGACCTGAATATATGCTGTCAAAGGCGAAAAAGAGAAGGCCGGGCCCTGCGCTTGTATAGGCCAATTCAATTACTCCAGGCCATTGTCTAATGGAGAATGAACTAACCAGGCAAGGGGTTACTTTGGGATGGCTCTGCTGACTACTGCCTCTTGTCTACATGATCTAATTTACTAAGACACACAGCTATTGATTGGTCACTGCATGCCAACAGAGAAAAACCTTTTTAGATGCACTTTTGCAGTTTGCTGTCTGGCAGAGGCTGAACCAAATGCTGCATATATATTCACAGAGTTGCACATATGCGAGTGTGCTCACACAGGTGTGCATTTAGTGCAAGGTCATTTCCTTATCTCTGTAAGCCATGACAGCCAAATTGGCTTGGGTTTCAGCTACATGGGTCAAAAGGCACAATCAATGGTCTCAGCTATAAGATTGTGGGGCGATTTGTGGATTTCTATAACTTCAACTTCTTTTATCTGTGTTTGAAAAAGAGGGTCAAAGGGCGAACACTAGCAGCCAGCCCCATCAACAGCATGCATTCACGCAACCAAATTGTGCTCATGCACACCATCTCCTCTCTCCCCCGACTTTTCAAGCTCAGAGCTGTGGACACAACAGCCTTATCTAACCCTGCTTTGCTGTCAGTGAGAGTTGTCTATTTCAGGCTTTATCTTGAACAGGGGCCAGGCCCGAGCAATGGGTTTGAAGCCGAGCCGGTTCTCCAAGAGATAAGGCAGACAGCGACACTGTAACCCAAAGCGTCGGCGGTCAGGGTGGTAATGGATGGAGCCCGCTCTGCAATCTAACAGCTTCCTCTTCGCACTCAATGGATCGGATCAGGATCGCACAGCCGAAGAGGCAGGCTTACGAGTTTCTTTAAAGGTGCAGTTTGTTTGAAAAAGCTAAAGGGCCTGCAGATATCGCCTTCCACAACACTCGTTTCACACCGTCAAAGGTTTGGTCGCTAGATGAATTCCTTCTCAAACTGCATGCAAAGATTCAACCAAAATTCTACAACAAAACTTGCATCCACACCTCAGGAAAGACTTTATTCAAAGATTTATAGCAGTGTCTGAATGATGATGTTGCATTTGATGGTGCATTGTAAACATATTGTAAACAACCTCACAAGCAATGAGTCCGGTGCAGTGCACGTCACTTTCACTGCTTACATCTGAATGGGCCATCTGATCCACTGTTTAAATTGATTGCTGCAGACTCCACTTTCAGTGATAATTCTCATTCTAATGGTTTGCAATGTTACAATGTAGGTTCTGATTTGGTTAAACCATCCACCTTAACTAATCACCAACATAAAAAATGACTTGCCAGCTACCTAAATGAAGCCTGATCATGAGAAGCTGTGGGCAGCCTCAGCTTGTACCTTAAACAACACAGTGCAGTGGAACTGCAGATGAGAATCTGTCTGCATTGGGGTGTGAGAATGGCGAAGAGAAAGAGAATGAAACCAGATGAAACTAGTCAGAAATACTCAAGCTATCTCCAAGTGATCGGCACACAACCCCGGTCTGACAGTTTCATTTTCAAAGCCACTGTGTTCCAGTGAGCCGGTGTGCTTGATCAGCCACTGCCTGTTTAAGCATCAACTCCTTTCACATAATGAAATCCCGGCAGCAAACAAATGGAATGCCATGCCTGGAGCTTTTGGGAATCTCATATTTACTTAAAACGATGCTCTACTTCCTTTAATTACCCTGCCCTGTGCCCTGTAACTTGTCACAAACGGAACCGAGCTCTGCTGCGTGGCATGTTTCTAAAAGCTGAAGTCAATACTTTGGAAACCAACGTGACATTTCCTGTTGTTCCTGCTCTGTGATCACATTTAAAGTACCTCAGAGAATGTTTTTGCACTGACATGGTCGTGTTATTTCAGTTCAGATGACTCAATTATGCATGGGCTTTATTTTCAGTGTTTGCTCCGTGGGTTTGAGTCAGGACAGACAGTCAAAAAGCATGCTATGAACTGACAGTGGTGAAGCCTCATTAAAACACTTCTGTGTTCCCAGAGATGCGCCCAAATAAGTATAAGTCATTTTTAACAGGCAAGGGAAGTATTTTTCTGTGTTCAGCCCCAATTTCAGTATCTTAAGTATCAATCTACATTGTAAAACACACCACAATGCAACTTACTTTCATGATCTTACTTGCCAGCAGCACCACAGAGACCAATGCTACAGCTGATAATGAAAACAAAATGAAACATTTAGAAATATTACCCCAAATGAACGGTGAAATGATCCATAATTGTGCTGCGCTCCTTTTATTAAACCTGAGCGGCGCATGCTGTAGCGTCATGACCTGCTGTCTGACGCTGCTGTTAAGTTGTCTGCAGCTTGTCCTGAGAGGATTCAGTTTGGCTACAACAACTCAATGCAATATTGCTGCCACTTTTACATCCCAGTATAACTGGTTAGAGTGTAGTTTGCTGTTCTTTTCTGTCTTGTTTTTTTCTCATTTTACAAGGGTTACACAAGTACCGTCAAGTGGTGCTGTTTTGTGCCCCTATGCGCTACTTTGACATCAGATTTGCGAGGACAAGGTGCTTCATTTCAGAAACGCCATAGGCCATGCTTATGCATATTTATATCTGTAAGCTTCCCAGTTGAGCTGCAGTCATTTTGTATTAGGCACCGAGCAACACTGGGACGGTTAAGTTACACATCAGTGAGGAATCCGTCTAACCAACTCTGACCTCTCCATCGCATGTTTGCAATTGAAATGGCTCGCTGTTGTGCACCTCCAATTAGGTGTGATGCTTTGAGGATGAAAATATTTCAAATTTCAGAAAAAAGAGATGACATGCCTCAAAGTGGTTTTCAAGTGTTGCTAAGCAACAACAAGAGCTCCAGCACCTCCTCTTTGTGCAGCCTGACGACGGGGCCCCTCGTGAAAACCTGAGTCTATGCTGCACAAGTGAATATTTGTTTTTTTAGTGATTACACTCATCCCCTTCCTCACCAGGGATTCACACTAGCAACTTTTGTTGTGAACTTGTGATACAAAGTCAAAAATCAACTTATTACTGATTTTAAGTCAATCTAAGATCCAACATGTTTCCATCACCACTGGCAAAGCTCAATCTTCCGAACTCTCCGGCATTATTATGCATGTATTATCTTCCATGTCAGGGAACAATGAGATCATAGCCCTGGATGAGTAGTAATCATATCAGTGACACACCGCAGCCCTCAGCTGCAGAACACGCTGCTGATGGAACTGATTGTATTAACGCTGCTCTCTCCCCTAGCAGTTTATGTCATGTTTCCCAACTAATCCCATATTCATGAATTTTATTATCTCCTATTAAATTTACTCTTAGAATTTTCTTCATTTCTCCTTATATTTGGCCCAAGCACACAAGGAAATTAAATCACAAACACTCACATTTTTAAAATGTTATCATGCATTATTTGAGCTTGTTAGTAAGCTGTGCTGTTGGCACAAGTGCAGCCAGTCCCACCTTTTCATGCAGCTGTACCTCTGCGCTCTCCCCAACTCAAACGGCACACGGACTATCTGCTGGTCGCTAGCACTGGCGTGACCCCGTGTTAATTAAAATAAATTGCACTGAATGATCAGAATTTCTCATCTAATTTAGTCTGAGAAAGCTCTTGACTCTACTGGGATGCTGTGAGGCTGCAGTGCTGATTTGCACTCATGTAGATGGTTCAGCCAGCCGCCATGAGGGAGAGCTGATAAAACTGACTCTTTGAAGGAATGAAACTGAGCTTAAATTTGAAATGGCCTCTGACAGATGGCAAGGAGAGATTTTGATTTACTTTTTAAAAGACAGAGACAGATGGACATTTTCCACCTAACTCTGAGAGAATTCAGTTTAGGACCAATAGAAATATGATCAAGGGCACTTCTGTGTAATTTTGTCATTTCTGCAGACACTGTGGACAATACAGATCTGCTAAAAAGGCTCCTGCTGTCTCAAATTGGCAAATTTGCTTGTGATCCGCAATGCAAAAACTTTGGAATCAAAATGTTAATGCAACACTTCAGTAAGGAAGTCTTTAAAGAGGCTGACAGCTATTCATTGTTCATACTTCAACCTGTTTGACAAAAATGATTCTATTAGGCGAGAGAAAAATTAATTGTAGTAAAGGAAAAAACACTTGTAGCTTAGAGTTCCCTGGAATTTATTTGTTCCTCCCTAATCAACACCTGTCAATGCTAATGCATGCTCAAAGTGATAAGAATTAAATGGACATAACATAAGCTAACGTCACTTTCTGCAGACAAAATGTACAACTAGGAAATTGTGGTTTAAACTCTTCTTTAGAATTGTCAGCTCATTCAGTCTCAAGCTAATGAGCCAAAAGAAGCCAAAGATAAATTCTCCTCTTTGGAAGGATCAGTGCTCGATGATATATCCACTGCAAATAAGTAGTCCCTGCATATTTCAACAGACCTGCTAACAGAACCCATAAACGCAAGCAGACTCTACAGAGGCTGGGGAGCAATGGGGTTTTATGAAAGTTTGGCACGTATCTAATAATCTGTCAGAATTACAAATATCTAGACGTCTTCTTCAAGACGTAGATGAAGAATTTAGGACCATTACCACTTTGTTTAATAATTTGTCAGCTATCTTGTGCGATACCCAAGAAGCTGTGAGTGATAACCTGGCAAGAAAAGCCGATATGCATAAGACAAAGATTTGAAATGTCACACACATGACAGTGGATAGAGAGATGTTGACTAACTGGCTGGTGGTGGTTGTAAAAGCATTTTTTCTGATTTCAGGTTTGCTTCTGACAAAATAGCAAGATTTCTTTCATCGTATTCTGAAGAAGCACTCATTGAAGCTTCCTAAAATGAATAAAAACTCCTCAAGAATATCTTCTCGCAAGATACTGAGATTCTCCCTCTTTGTGTCTAAATTGTTGACCTGTAAAAGATCAAACTTGCAAGGAAATGCTATTTAATTTCATGTTGATGATGGTTATTTGTAATAAATGCAATTCCAAGTGAGGTTAACTAACCAATCAATGTACTTAAACATCATCCCGCAGCAGTGCTGCAGTGCAGGATGAGGGTAATTTATAATTAAAGACATACAAAGCAAGAAAAGTAAGTAGAATGCTCTGCATATCACATACAAATACAGATCAAGTCAATGAACACTCATTAGCATGAAAGCAGAAAGCAGTTCAATCACAGTCAGAGGCACACCATTACAAACACAGTTCCCATCTGTATTTGTCATGTAAATTACCAATGCATGTCCAATATGTTGTGTTTATGTGCTGTTGCATTGTTTGTGGTGTCTGAAAGACTAACAACAAGGGCGCTTTGCTCAAGGCATTTCTGTTTCAAGGCTATTTCCCTGTTGTCCCAACAGCATACAAAGAGGCAAAATGCATCAATGGGCAGCAAAAGCTAATCATAATTAATGTGCCACAAATCAGGGGTCATAGACGTTTATGTGCAATGCAAATTAAGCACATGTGACGTCAAAAGTAAATCATACACTATGCTGTAAAAGACGGGCCAATACATCTCGCTATGCTTGTGAACTGGAGTGCGCTTCAGGCACATAAACTTCACAAATAACAACAATGTGACCGGCCAGTGAGATGAAAGCTCTTATATTTATGAAGCAAATATAATTCTTCAAGAGGAAAATTGAACCATTTGAACACAAAAGGTATGAAAAGACTTTTTCACAATGGTGAACAGGTTCTAAAGGAACAAGAAGCATTTCACTGATAGGCTGCTGGGTCACTTTTGTTCCAAAATATCTATTTAAAGGTTATTTTTTACTCTAAAACAGTTCAGAGCTGCATGTATATTTAAATTCAGCTAAAGACTCTTCAGGAGAAAATCACAAACGTACTTTAAGATGCAAACTTACACATAACAACAGAGCTCTAACAAGCACAATTCTAGCCAAAACAAGAAAAACCCCTCCTTATTATCATCTGAGTGCAGAGCAGATGAGGGCTTCATTGTGACAGCGAGTTATTTCTAAATCTAGCACAAAAAGGATGAGTCACTGCTTTTTAGTCCACGGTAAACACCAATAATATGAGTAACTAAAAGAAGCAAAAACATCGAAGGAGGCCATTTAATGTTGCTCTCAGAAATGAAGCTTCGTCAGCAGGATGTAAGTGGATGTGGTTGAAGCGGATGTTTCCAAGGCAACTCGGTTTATCAGATTTTCCTGGAAGTGACCGACCTTATTTGCAAGAAATCTCTTAGAAGAAGTGACACTGAATTGCAAACTTTGTAATTAGCTGATTCCCTTCAAGCCACTGTGGTTAGAAAAAAAAGGAAAGAAAAGCTGATAAACAACTGCTGTAAAAGGGAAGAGCAGGTGACACAACCATCGGTCAAGTCAGGTATCATCAATCAACGCTGCCATCAGCACTGCTCTGCAAATTAAGATGGATCCCCAAACTCTGGTTGTATCATCATCAAATTGATTTTGCTCCAGAAATACTGTGAGTTTGAAATTTGTGATCTGAGGTTAGAAATTGCTGCCCGTCACCTTTCAAGGCCCCTTTCAGACAATTATAACACAGATGGCTGCAGACACATCCATCCATTCCCTGTCAACTATGTAAATACGTTGAATCAACAGCTCACGAAGCATTAATTCTCTCTTCTCCACATTAAGTCTGAGCAAGAGGGATGAAGAGTCCTCTCTCCTGCTTCACTCTCTTGATGTTTTAATATCATAAACAGCAGAGACAGAAGCAGAGAGGAGGAGGAGGAGGCCGGAGCTTGCTAGACTGAGCCTTTGTGAGCATGCTGGGTCTGACTCACAAGAATGAGATGCTTCCAAAAATAAAGGAGGGAGGAGAGAGGGAGGGAAAGAGACAGAATGTGCTGAACAGGCTGGAAGACAAGAAAACGAGTGGATTAACCCCCCCCCCACACACACACACCACCCACACTACCTACCCCACTCCCTGCAATTTTCAAAAGCCCTTGGATTCGTCACAAAACATGCTGCATTAGTGGGAACAAATCGCCTCGACAAAATTCCTCTGAACTGTTTCTCCAAACTGCCGTGATGCAAAAAATAGGTAAATAAATAAAGAATGATGTCACCTCGGCGACAGCTTGATCAAAAGCTGAAGAATAAAACAAAACATGAAGAATACAAATGTTAAATTCAGGTTCTGCTCCTTTCATGTTGGTTTTCTCTGCTGCTCGCTGGGCAAATGTGCATCACTGGGAGCAGATGTGAGCACTTGGTTGAGTGCTGTAAATAGGCCCCATAATGTACATGCTTTTTATCACGATGTACTGCCCTCTGGAAATGCAGCGTTATGAGAATATGTCTCAGCCTCTTCACTTCAACTCATAACACTCTGAAAGCCCCTATAAGCCAGATTCTGATTCTAAATAATTTAGTAATTTAGGAAAATGTCTGCCATGCCTGTTAGTTTTGTTGCTGTTTGAACTGAATACAATAAAAGGCGAATGCAGAGAAGTAGGCAGCTAAAAACTGGAGGAATCAAACAGTGATAACACTATTAACGTTCTCTGTGACGCAAATCATTTTCTCCTTTTGCTAACTGCTACAGAAACATGATCCACATTATTTCAGACTGTGGGTGCCGGTGGGCCGTGCCTGGCAAACATGATGAGCTCAACAAATTCACAGAGAGGCACAAATAGTGAGTGACCACCTGGTTTGTGATTGGTCAGTCTCATCACACCTGGAGCACTAAAAAATGTCCACTAACAAAAGCCACCCAAATTCCGCTTATTATCAAGCAGGCAATGACCACAAAAGATGGCAAAGATGCTGTTGGTAATTTGCCAACCAGCGCATTGATTCCCCGTCAGGACTCAACCAGTGCGGCAGGGTATCATGGGGCCTTTTAATCTAGCATGAAAGACATGGGTAATCCTTGTTGGGGGATTACTACCGACCAGTACTCTCTTTTTTGCATATTCCAACTTTAGTGTACAAGTGCTTAAGCACCAAGCCACCAATCATGTTCTATCCGGGGCTCTATCACTCATCCGAAGTATTAGCAACGAAGGGGACATGTTTACTCTTGACTCCCACCATAACCAAGAGGATTTGGCAGTAAAGAAGCTGAACCTGAGCTTACATCCTGAACTGTACTCTGCACAAACCTCAGCAGCTGCTTTCCACTCCTCAAACCAGCCATTCACAGAGTGAGAGCTGTGTTACATGGTAACATTCAAATGAGCAGCTCAGCCATGTGATGTTTCTTCCGCACAACAAGTGAACAAGCTGTTGTAGCCTTCGATGTTGTGGATATTTTCTCCATCACGGTGTAAACATTATTAAACAGAAACAGGACATGTCAAACATCTTGCTTTTGTCTGCAGAATTTTACAAATATATCATTTAAAACTATTGTATTTGGTCACTATCTTCCTAAGTAAAAATGCCGCCATTTTACCTTTCTACAAGCCATAGATGCAGCAAAATCAGTATTTATCAGCAGGTGCCTAAACTTCCACGAGCGCATGCATTATTAATCAGGAAAACCAGCCTGCATTTGGAGGTTGGAGGGGTTTCAGTGGCATAAATCACTGAACCTTTACATAGATTTCTTTTGTTTGCATTTCCAACTGACAGCATAGGACTTTCATTATTGATGTGGGCGGCAATATGGAAGAAATCTCAACGAGGGCCTGAAAGAATAAAATGTTTTGCTGTGAAATTCCAGGGAGGTGAGTTTGTTTCAGGAGCTGCCATGCACTCGTGACTGGTGGATTTCTCGTCTGACTCTCTGTATTTCCTCACCACAAGCACAAAATTCTACACAGAGCTGATCCACATTGATTGTATTTGTCATTTTGAGGGCAACTGCCACCCGCTCCAAGTCCCTGAAGAAAAGGTCTGCATATAAACCAGTTTCATCACAACTCATCCATGTATGACAGTGACAGAGGGATGTAACGGTACCTTTTTGGAACATATTTACAACTCATGAACTGTTTGGACCGGTACCCACAAAAGTTGCCCTGTTTCTGTCGAAATTTAAGGAATTCCACATAAAAATACGTGATGGAGAGGTTTATTTATGCCTTTTACATGGCAGTTCTAGATAAGTCCTGTTAGAGACCATTCCTCTTTTAACTCACTTTTGGCTTTAAGGTTCTTAAAAGTCATCGCTGTGAGATGAGCTGAGACTGACACTGCTTTATTCCCACTCAAAATCATGTTAGACGTCCAAAAAAAGCCAAATAATCAGCTTTGTTAAATGCACAGTTTAGTGGAGCCCGACGTGGTAATTTAAATGAACCATCAACCCTGTAACGGTATACGTTCTGTTAGCAGAATCGAGTAATTGACTGAAGTGTGTTCGATGCGGCAGCTTTGTCGACTGTGAAAGATCATTCAAGACATTCTGCTGCCTTTAACTTTTTTCTGTGAGATCATCACACACGCAGGTACAGCCTAATTCACCTCACAGACATTTTCTTCAGCACAATTCAGTAAATACACTTAATGTCCCTTCAAAAGCTAACTGATTAACACAGGACGCTCCTCTTTGCGTTCAGCCTGTCTAAGCTGTGTTAAAGTCACAGAAAAGTCAAGTTAATAATACTACACTGCAGCCCATCATTGTTTTTTAAACAGCTTCACATCTGTTTAGTTAATTGTCCATTCTGGAGACTGCAGTATGTGAGGCGGTTAAATGACTTGGCCCCGTATCGATGCATTTCTTCATCTTTTTGACCACCCGGTTTTAGTCAGCAAAGCTTGACTACATTTCCAAAAACGCCTTCAGTTAAAGGTCAGTACAATTTGACAAAGTGTATCCAGTAACCTGTCAACAGAATGTACGTTAAAGACAAGGACATGAAAAAAAGCAGCATTTTGACAAGGACACATTTGTGAAACTAAGCAAACAAAGAAATGTCAAAAGTGGCACATTTTCGTTCATTCAGCAGCAATTAACACATTTTACATCATGCCCAAAAATACAGAAATGACCCTCAATAGTACACTCAGTTCACTGAAGTATCTTATATTGAGAATGAATTAGAATCCAGCGATAATATACTTTGAAAACAGCCCAAGAAACCCTAGCCTTATCTCCTGAAATACTGTATGAATACTCTTGTTGCTCAGTATTCTATTAATTTTATATATATTTTTTGTTGCTGTTTGTTTTTACCCCGCTCAAAGAAAGATGCTCTTACCCAAATCATTCTAAATGTCATTTTAACATCCCAGAATAAAGTCCTAAAAGTGTAATAAAATGACTTGTGAAATGTGCCTAAAGTTGCACAATTAGGACACATCCCAGTGACACCCTCTAGTTCAAATCCAGCATGTGTGGTGCCACAGATAGGCCTAAGACTAACTTACTCCAAGCAGATTCCCTGAGAACTTAAAAAAAATCTTAAATTACTGTGAAAAGGCAAAAGAACTGTGGTTTGAATATGCAGAAAAGAAGCTTTGAAGCTCTTTCCGCAGTTTAATCAGTTGATATTTAAAGCAGGATTCTTAAAGCATTTGCATGATGGGCTGCAGGAGATGAAGACTGGGATACTGAGTGGAGAAATGCTGATCAACATTTCTTTTATTGTATCTATCACTGGTGTTCAGAGGTCTGGCTGTAATAACTTGTCAATTAATGCTGCAACATTGACTGAACCCTGCCCCCAAACTTCATTCTCAACAATCAAAATCAGGATTATTTTCTGCTGCTGAGGATGCTCTCACCCCTTGATGAGTTTCTGACAATGCCATCTTTAGATATGGATCTGGTTCAAATGAGCTAAATGCAATTTGAGAATCTATACATGCATTTGTCTACATCAAAACCCACTTTTCACAAAATGATTTGTTCACATTGTCAATTTAGCGGATGGTATCTTCTCATTGCGTTTCCTCGCTGTGGAATTAGCTCACAATAAAACATTTTTGAAAGCAATAACAACAAAAAACACACGCAGACACTGCTGCACATTTGTGACTCTCAGATTAACATTCATCTGACCATGACCAATTATCTGTGGCACGTCGGCCACAAAGCTGCAAAGTCATTAAAGAGAAGCCCTCGCAGCTCTGCAAGTTAAACGCATGCATGAGGAGAGCCCCCGTTAAGCTCTTGTGACTGCTCAGAAGCGCTGGTAGTGCTGTTTAGTCTACATTTGAATGAAAACTGAAACATGAAAATCTGTCACGGGGTCACGAAACCACACATGTACACAAAATACAAGCAGAAGTGAATGTGATTCCCAGTGGGATCTCAAACGCTCACAAACACACATGTTGGGTGGTGCCACAACCCAAAGCAATTCTTCCTTTTTCCTGACGAGCACGTGAGAAGTCTGAGTCGTCCACTTCGTTCCATTCAAGGAATCTTCGGATTTTCGAGAGCTGCTTGGCGTGAACACAATTAATTAAGGTTTGGTTTGTGTCATCCACATAGGAGAGACTCACATCAAATTAGCTTTTTTCCTGCTTTCAGAAGAAATCAGTTTGTCAGTCAAACGAGTGCTACTTATTAAAATCATAGACAGCAAATGAGACCTGTTGTGCAATGTTTTTAAACCCCATTGGATTTGGCAGCAAATTAAAAAACTAATATTGTTTGTACAGCTCCAGAGACACAAGGAGAGGGACACAAAATTAGATGTGGATCTGTTTCTCGTTGACAGGTGAAATCCAGTTAAAAGGTCCTCTGATGATTTGAATAAGGTATTTCTAGCTGCTATTTAATTTGCCTTTCTTTTTCCTGTCTCCCATTATCTAAACACTTGCACGGAACCACTGCCAGTCAGATGGTAATCGCTCTGATTACGAACAGTGCGATTCCTCGTGTTTCTCAGTGGAGAAGGTACCTTGGAGGGAAACAGATTCAATGTGTGAGCTCGTCCGCCAGACTAAACAGCTTTCAATGTGGCCACCTCTGCCTGTCGTCTTCACTCAGATGCAAAAAGAAACAGAATTACTGGGGCACTCAAATCAACATGACAGAAAATAGGCCAGTGATCAAAAGTGACACTACTTGCAAATGCTGAATGAGGATGAAATATAAATAAGAGAAGTTAACTTGTGCCACAGATGAAAAGTAAAGTGTCCCATCTCCTTTATCTTCCTCTGAATTTCAAGAAATGTACAAAGGTTCAGTATAATGAAAAAAAAAAGATCATCAAATTTCTAGATTGATAACTAACCCTTCTCTTAATGTGATATCTGACTTGTACACAGTTATGTAATGTTTCTACAAACCATTTCAGCATTGTATTTCTTTTTCTGGTTCCAAAGCAAAAGTAATTACTTCACTAGATTAGATCCCAAATGTGTGTTTAGCTGAGATTTGAAATAGCTGCAGTTCAAACATAGTCAGCCCATTGCAATTACAGACTTTGACAGGGAAATACCACTCAAATGAAAAGGTAAAGTGTGTTAAACAGGGAATAAATAGCCTTGCTTTAGAACTAGTGTTTGAGAAGAGGAGCTCCAATTACTTGATTTCTTTGGAATTTCACCAGATAGCCTCTTTTGTAATTTGGTGACTTTGGTTTCTCAGTGAGGCATCTGAGATGGTGAATTTCTTGCAAAGAGGAAGCTTAATTTGCTCGCATTTCCTCGCTGCTCGTTCTCCATGTTTCCAAAGCTAATTGTCAGTGCAGCTGCACATCAGCGTGACCTTAAAAATGACAGAGTGGGACAAACTGCTGTGTCATTTGCGGCTCTGGGGCGCAGCGTCAGGTTATTGTTTTGCCATTATTCCATACGGGAGTGGTATTCCTCTTTAACAGAGAGGGGAAACCTGCAGAGGAGATGGAGATGATTCCCACTGAATGTCAAAGACACATCACATTCACTGACAAGGTTTGACATGTATTCTGTTCGGCCAGCTGCTCCAAGGACTCAAATGACAGAAAAGACACATTTAAATATGTTGTCACTTTCTCTTACATGAGTTACATTTATAATTTTTTGTGGAAATACCAATAGTAACTTAGAAATAAAAATATGAACACACAACCATTTAGCACTGCATTTGAAATCCTGAGCAACCTTGAAGTATCACTTGACCAGTCTAGCATTTCACTGGCTGTTAATGTGGCCCTACTGCACGATCTCCACCCAATGACATGGATAATAAGAAGAAATCTTGCAAAATGGAAACTTTTTATTTTCAAAAAAGCAACAGATTACACAGTTAACTTTCAGCAAATGCAATCCTAACTGAAACTGTACTCACATTCGGGACTTCAAAATGAAAGACTCACATACTTACACACGATCTATCTATAATATACAAAAATGAATACATAATAAATATTAAAATGGCCACAAGAGAAAAAAAAGTAAGTCATCGAAAACAATCAGTAGAGAGCAAATGTAGGGAAAGTAGAAACAAGACGGTGTGCCTTAAATGTCTCCTCTTTTTTTTTTTTTTTTTAAATCCTTTTACATTTTTTACAAATTGTGCAAGATTTTCATACTAAGGCTCTGGTCTTGAAGTGACTGTTGTCTGGTTCACACGCACGCACGCACGCACTCGCTGTAATATACTCGCGCACACACATGCGTCCAACTAAACACGCGCTCATGCAGCTCACACACATACACTCCCTGTGCTCTGCGCACTCTGTGGGGTGTAGCAAACCATTGCAGAGTAAAAATGGGGCTGCTCAGTGTTGCCTGTGATGTTCATGGGAGGGAACCAGCTTCTTAAAAAGAAAAATGGACATGCAGTTTTACGCCGATGTGAGGAGGAGAGGAAAAACTCCCCTCGCGTCTAAAAAGAAGGTTTCTTTTGAGTGAATGAATAAAGAAAAGAAAGAAAAACAACCAAGAAACATGACAATATCATAACCATTAAGGCAAGAACACCCGGAGTGGCATCAGCAATACTGTAACAATATGATAGTGTTTAGGTACATGGATATGATGAAACATTTAACTACTTCTTCAGTGTCTTTTTTTAAGCACAAGGTTGTTTTAAAACTTTTTTTTTTTCAAATCCATAGATCACTTTGTCTTTTTTTTCCCTCTTTTTTTTTTTTTTTTTTTTGGAAAAAGGTGTTAAGAAAAATAACAATGCCAGACACCAGGGACTTATGGGTCATAAAACTACAAGAAAAGAAGTTGCAACTTCCAAAAAAAACCACACATTGTAAATCCCCATCATTAAGTAAGCCCCCCCCCCCCGCCGCCCCATCCCCGTCCGGTAAATGAAAAAGATCTCACTTACATTATAACCATTTTATCCTCCTGTGATGGTGCATCCCAACAGTCACCAAGTTTTGCCTTACTTACAGCGATTGTGTAGTCTGTTGCAAATTAAAGCATTCATTGTTTAGTTTGGGGAAAAAGGGAAAAGAAAGTTGTCCTTACAATGCAGTTGGCAACCGTCGACCCCCCCCCCCCCAAAAAAAGCATCTTTACATCTTCTTTTTAGTGCAACTCTTAAAATGTAAAACATTTCCAGTGATTCCTTGAGAGGTATCATTTCTTTGTTTTATGTTCTTTTTTCTTTTATTTTCTTTTCATACGTATGTATTTCACACATCACAGAGAAACGCATCTTCAAAATATCCAAAGCAAGAGGTTTTCTTTTCATTGTTTTGTCCTTTTTTTTTTCAACTTTTTGCTTCTCTGCATTGGCATGGCCTTCCACAATGTCTGTTTACTAGAACATAAACACAGGAGGGACTCCACACCTCCTGCATATCCCCATTCCCTTCAGCCTCCATGTTTGATAGACTTTTCATATTCAATCAGCCCGGCAGAGCCACGTGATTGGCAGTCCACCGTCTGCCTCTGAGAAGAAGGGTTGGAAGGAGCAGGAGAAAACTGGAGGATGAAGAGAAAGGACTTAGAAACAAAGAGTGCGCTGTACAACTGGAACGAGTCCAGATCAAGATCAATCAGGGTAATGAGACTTAGATGAGGAAAAAAAAACGCAAAAACCATCATATAACACAGTAGGGTTCCCTTGGTAACCTGGATTTTCTGCAGTAGAGGAGCGTGGTGCTGAAGCAGCGCCGGAGCTCCCTGTTGGAGAAGATGCAGATGAAAGGATTGACCCCAGCTTGGGCAAAGCTCATCCACACGGCTGCTGTCAGGTAGCCTCCAGGGACCACGGGGCCCCTTGCAAACACCCGCCAGTAGCAGGCGACCAGGTAGGGCCCCCACAGAGCCAGGAAGAAAAACGTCATGATGTAGAACATCCTACTAATCCTCTTCTCCGTTTTGAATTCATCCAACACGAGTAGACGCCTGCGGCCCGCTGCATTGCTGTTCTGTCGGATGCCCAGCAAAGTAGGCGGGGTGGGGCCTCGACCAAATCCAGCCAGCCAGTTGGCCGCTGCCTGCCCGCTGGCGCCCGGCCCGTGGAAGGTCCAGTTCTGGCTGACAGCAGGCACGAACTGGACAGGCTTCATCTTTCGGCGGTCGTGGACAAAGAAAATGAGTTTGAGGTAAACCAGCTGTGTGGCCAGGAGGATGAGGGCCAGCAGGAGCATGAAGCCCAGCGAATCATTTGCCCTGAAGGAGCGGTGCTGAAATGTGCACTGGTCCTCTTCTCTGATGAAAGAGTACGTCCCTACATCTAGCACCGGCGGGAACGCCATAGCGACCGACAACGTCCACACCATGCAGATGACAGCCAAACACGTCCAGAAAGTCAGCCTCTTGGTGTAGAAACGGTGATGTGCAATGGCCAGGTAGCGGGTGACACTGACACAGAACAGCATGAAGGCTGTGTGGAAACAGGAGAGCACACCCAGGAAGGCGATCACTTTGCAGGTCAGCGTGCCATAGGTCCAGGCAGATCCATTCTTTACCGAGGTGAAGACAAAGGGGAAGCAGATGGCGGAGCGCAGGATATCAGAGGCGCACAGGTCCAGCAGAAAATAATAGGGCGCTCTGTGCAGGCTCTTGTCTTTGACCAGCAGGATGGAGATCAGGAGGTTCCCAACCACACCGACTCCAATGATGAATCCTAGAGAGGTCAGTTTGAGGAACGTGGCGAGAGGAGAGACATTCTGCAAGATGGTGTGGTCCCCTGCATGGCTATAGTTCGCCATAGATGGAGGAGGGATCATAAAGATAGCGGAATAGCTTCAGCCGAGTATCATGATCTAGAGGTGGCAGGGGGTGGCGTTAGATCCATTTGGCGCTGTGGTTTGAAGAGGTTTCCAGGCATACAGGCAACCTCTCCTCTAAGGCATCCTTTGTTCCTTTGTCTCATCACACCTAAAAAAAAGCAAAACAAAAGAAAGGAAAAAAACCCTGAAAAATATTTTAGAAATAACTACAAGACAAAAGCTGATGGCTTTCAACTGCACCTGCACCATGTAGAATGTGACAAGCAGTCATTCTCCCCCGGCTGCCTTTTAATTGATCTTTTGTTTTACATTCACAACATCTGGAGCTCTTCCTCAACAGAATAATCAGTGTAAAGAGAGGCGCAGACACGGAATTTGAGCTTGATTGCTCTACATCATTAATCCGTAGGAGTGGTAGAATTTTCTCTCATGTTGTCTCGGAATTTCCTGAACAAAAGCACCGAGACGGCGACAGCGCAGCCCTGCCTTTATTAATAAACGACGCATTTTTTACGCGTTGGGAAGAAGCGAGTTCCACGTCAGCCAGGGTTTTGGATAGGAATTAGTTTTTCCTTTTTCTTTGTTTCTCCCCTCGAGATGGGGGGATATTTGGGGGGGCTATTTCGGCGCACAGTTAAACATAAAGACGAAAACAGACCAAAAATAAGCCCCTCTTGATCACAGCTATAGCCTACACCCTGCAGAACAGAGGAAGCCCCTGTAAATCGGTGGACGCCTTGAATTCGCCCCCCCCTGCCTTGACGCAAAAAATAATAATAAATCAACTGAGGCTGGATTCCGTGTTTTTTGTCTGATTAAATCTTAACTGGATTACGGGTCACTGATAACCCGTGACTTAATAAATAAATAGTTTTTATTAGGGCGTCTATTGAGGCAGCCTCCATTTTCAACATCATCTTACATATTACTAATTACAGAGAGTTAACTGAACATGATGAGCTACTGACATTATGAACCGCATTTTGACATCGTTTTGCTTTTTGATGCGTGAGATGATTGTCATCAGGACAGACCGAGAAATAATTTAAATGTCAATAACAAGTCATCCGGTGCACTACCATAGGATATTCTTACAGTTTATGGATTTAAGGAATGGAATAGCCTATAGTGATGTCTGATATCATCAATAAAGGCGTTTGTGTCTACTTACGCGTTCAAATGCGTCCTCTTATTGTCTGAATCCGACAGATTTGGGCTAAAACACGCAACAGAACAGAATCGTCTCTGTATCCCAGTCGGCTGGAAGAAGCTTAACACTGTAGCGGATCCGCACGTCCATTAGACTAGAATAATTTCCAAGTCTCCGCTATGAATTGCCCAGAATCGCTGCCACCATACAAGACAAGGCCAAAATATAGAAATAATACAGAGGAGAGAGGCGCCCAATCACACGATCGATCAAAATCCTACCTGTTGATAATCCTATTTCGTGTCCCTCCTGTCGGTTATTTACATTGCACGAGTCGGGTTTTTGCTGTTTTAAAAAGCTTGATTTGGTGCCTGCCCCCTTTTTTCCTCTACGGTGAATATCCTACAGTAAACGGAGCGCAGTGCGCACGCGCCCTGCATCCCCCTATTTGTGATCCAAGACGCGTCTTGTCTCTTGTTGCAGCAGCAGCAGCAGCAACTCTGTCTCTCTGACGGTAACATCTGCTCAGCGGGGCCACTGCTGGCCGGTAACGCGTTACTACAGTACTCACACAACCGATTACTCTTTTCCTGCTGAAGTTTAACACACAATGTGGAGGCAAGACACATTTATCATTCCGTTTGTCTACGTTCAGATTGCTTTAAATATTGAAGATGTTTGGAAATGGCTAATTTTTACACGCCCATCGGTGGATTTAATTTAAGTTGCTGGAGGATAAGACTTTGCCAACAACTTATAGGGGTTAAATCAGGCTGCCCTGCTCACATCAAGCCAGAATGACTCTATATACATAATTGACAAGCACTTTGCACTCTGCTGTGCATTTTGCCTGGTCAGCATGATAAATTCATGGGACTTGATCTCTCAGCCACGTATGGAGAGTTGTGATGTCATGAGCTGTGTCACAGCGAATAGTGACTCAATCAACCCACATGCACACAAGTGTTGCACGCACGCATGCAAAAAAAAAAAAAAAATCAGAGTGAATGCGGCTTCTTATCTAAAGGGGCAATGCATATGAATTAAACATCTGTCCCGGAGTGGGGAACATTGTGGAATGTCGTGCACATTTTTTTATTAGAAGATAAGCTGGCTGCTGAGAATTGACAGTCAGGGGCTTTTCCAACGATTTCTTGCCCTTCGAAGAAATGAATCCAGACACAGCTACATTAAAGCTAAGCCTCTTGTAACATTCCTAAACAATTGCTCCTGTTGGTAGTATGCATTCAAAAGAAATATCCTAATCTTATTTGTAGATGTGAAAGCAAATCTACTACAGTAAAAATCCTTAATACAGCAAGAAGTACACATTCTTGCAGGATTTAATCATGTCCTGGTGTGGTCCTAGTGTTTAATCACCATCTTTTAGGTCGTGCATTATCATTTGGTAGTTTTACTCACCTCACACCTCTCCATAAAGAAGAGACTTAACTGATATTAAAAAAGTCAAGGTTTGAGAAATGTCCTGCACCAGTAACACATTATCCTCTCATCCTGTGAAACTCCAGAACCGCAACCAACCTGGAGCATCAAAAGAAATAAGTGCTCCATCACATGTACCCAAGCACATCACAAAGCCTCAACGATGAATATGTAATGGTCAGCCCACCCTCTCCTTCCTTTGTTAGATTAAATTGTGTCCCTCTCAATTGTTAGGAGGGAAAAGAGAAGTTTGAACAACATTTTGAATGCAATGGCAGAAAAAGAAACTGACAGACAACATGCATTGAGGAATCATGGGGCCCATTTAAATGTCTGGATGGTTACTGAATATTTGTCATGGGCCAAAAACGCAGAAAGAAAACAAGAGAGTTTGGAAATTTTACTTAGGTTTAGCTGCACAGATATTCCTCAGACGAAACTTAGTTTTAGTTTGGATTAAGTGAAGCCTATTTGCACGACAATTAAAAAAAAAAAATAAAATCAAGGGAAGACTAAGGCCACTCAGCGGACAGCACAGGAACTTAAGTAATCAGTAACAGATCAGGTGATCGACAAAATATTAATTAGCAACAACAATGATTTAGCATTAAAGCTGATATCTTTTGTTCAAGAACGACTACAACCCATGTTCAGTTTTAAAGTGAAAAAGATGACAGTAATCTGCAGGGCCACTTCTTGCATTATGAAGGCAATCCTGATTTCCCACATCGAAGAGGAGCAGGAGGGGGGAGGGGTGCATGTAAGCAATGGATCAATCAAACACAATGAGCAATAGTTGCAACGACCATCAGATGAATCAATTTATTCAAGTAATGATTAACACACACTGCAAAGAAACTGCACTCGTGATGCTGTGCTTCAAACATTGCAATGTTATGTGAACAAACAAACATCAGGTGATCACAGTGATCAATGAAAGCACGGAAAGTATGCGAAATATGCAAAATATGCAGTGCAGGCCAACTAAGGACAGCAGCCTGTATAATATCTGCAGCAGTCTTTTTATATTGAAGGCAACAGGGTTTGGTCCACAATGCCAGCGTGCAGCAAAGAACAGTTCCGGGTTCTGGATTTCCTGGAGGTTTTCTTCCGTCTCCAACTCCACATGGTTCCCGCTGAACTTGGCGCATTCGATCCAATAAGGCACGTTCCTTCGCTGTCCTCGCGACATAAGCCTTGCACCAAAAAGTCAATGGGAGACCGCGTAAGGAAGTTTAAATGCAGTACACGGCAACAGGACAAGACATAAACGATGAGACGCCCGCAACATCGTCACAGCAGCCCGTTCCGCCTCCGCGCGTACCAGCCGAGGCAGGCGCAGCAGCCCACCACGGTCAGGATGGTGCCCAGCAGCAGGGCCAGAGCGTCGCCCGCATCGTAAGCCTCAGCCGGGGTGACCAG